>NW_021163248.1:0-239053 GCF_004324835.1 Dendronephthya gigantea | reverse complement strand
GATTGATTTGACGACTTCTTTGGGGATTTAGACAATAGGTCATTGGTTCCAACATGTATGATTAATGTTTTGGTTTTTGTTGAGCGTTGGTTGGATATAGTAATTCATATCCTCTGTTCTTGCACCAGGAAAGGTTTTTACTGCCACATCAAGGTTACTGCTATGCCTGAGCTTTCTTGGATCAATAAACTTTAGCATAGAGTCTCCTACGATCGCGGTTACTTTATTTGCTCGTTCTTGCTGATTGTTAATATCACCATTGGGATTAGTGCTTTGGACATTACGAGGCTTATATTGTTGATGTTGTTGATTTCTGTGGGGTCTTTGGGGGTTGTTGTTATGGCCGTCGTTTGAAGTCTTTGGCTTTGGGAGATTGACATTTGGTGAAGCAGTGGGTCTTTCTTCACTTGGTCTTGAGTTTTTGTTAACTTCATTCTCGTTCTCGATTATTTCATGTACATGCAATGCACTAAAGTGATTGGGATGGGTTGTTATAAGTGGATTTGTTGCGGCTGGCGATGTTGTGCGTTTTCGAGAAGGCTTCGTCTTGCTGAAGGACTCCTCGCTACTTCTCGCCATCAGGTCATTGTTTCTTTGTTGGTTTGTTACAAGGGATTTCCTTTTCAGATCCTCGTTGAGAAGTCTAATGACTGGCAGTAGACTTTCTTTCTCTTGATCCGTAGATTTGATTTTGTTGTTTAGAGCTGAAAGACTGGTCGTCAGGGTTTCTATCTTTTCTCTGAGAATGGTGTTTTCTTGCTTTAAAGCTGAGTTCTCGTGATGAATAAACTCCAGAGAGCTTGCATTGTCTTGTCGTCTTTCAGGCTGTTGCTGGTGTAGAGACAAAATTTGGGCATTCAAGTCTGTGATTTGTCTATTAGTTTGCTCTTTGTTGGTTATAAATTCATCATATATTTTTGCTATCTTACTCTCGAGAGTTTTTACCGTTTCTTCAAGGAAATGTGAGTTATTGATCTCTCCAGCCTCATCGATATCGCTCATATAGCTATTGCTTGATAGTTCTGACTCATTGCACAATTCGTCTTGATTGAATGGCTTCGGGTCTTGCTGAGCAAGTGGGAGTAGCTTATCTTTAATCCTGTTTGTTTCTTCTCCTTCAAGTATTAAGCTTTGCGAATTCGAATACCATCGCAATATAATTTCAGGGTGTCGTAATATAATTTCAATGAACTTGGCAATATAATTTCAATGAACTTGGCAAAAGGACCAAAGAATTGTTAAATAAGACAAGTAAAGATGACAAAAATAACCTTAATCTTTTGACCACAAAAATCGTTATAAACAAATTAGTAGGTAACGCGTAACCTGGGGCAAAGCGGGACACTTTTTCATTCATTGTTATATAATTTCGCAACGACAAATGTGATTGAGGCAAAACTTTGCCCAAATAACCTTTACATATATGTGGTCATGTGACAGAAATATCACCTTAGCCTTGTCTGTTCACAAACTTCAAACATGAAAGTGTGTGATGTCGGGGTGTCCCACTTTCCCCGGTCACTGGGGCAAAGTGGGACAGGTAATTACCTTTCAAAGAATGATGATAGTAAGTCATATAGCAGCCCAAAATTATTTTTATTACAATTATTCTTACTACTGATAAAATAATACCAGCACTTTCATTTAAAATACTGAAGTAAAATCAAGTAAAACACGTATAGTCCCACCCATGTGTCATAAACTCCCACCAAAATTATTAAAAAATCAACTAGCATTGAAATAATTAACTACAACTACTGAAATAACTACAGATAAAAATTCAGTCTGTATTAAGAAATATTTACATAGATATCAGTAATAGTTACTGTTCATTCACAAAGAATGCAAATGTCATCTACTGTGCACTCCTCATGAACCCATGTTTTACATGCAGTGCACTGCACCCAATCAGTTTCAGTGTCTTTCCAATGACCATCACAGATTGGGCAGATCTAATCACTACCATCATCTTCAGTGTCCAGCTTCTTTAAAATTTTCTTAGCTGCTTTTGGCTTCTTTGTCTTTGCCTTCTTTCCTTTTTTTGACTGTTTTTTACATGTCTTTGGTTGTTTCGGTGCTTTGTTTTCACTCGCTTCTTTCTCTGCTATTAGTTTTCTCTTGTAAGGAGAACTTGTAATGATTTCTGATGTCTCACCTCTCTTCTTTGGTTGAACTGCCAGTTTTGGAACACTCAAAATGCTCTCGAATGAAGTATTACAGCTTTCTTCCCTGACTGGTGTAACATTTGCTGTGGTGGGGCTTTCACTTCACTGGCAGTAGGGATTTCACTGGTTGTTGGACTATTTCCACTTGCTGATGGTGTTGGCACAGCTGTTGGTGGTGTCTGTACAGCTGTTGGCATACTGTTGTTATCATCCTCCAAAATGGATGGTGGAGCTGATGCAGCTTGGCGAGGGTCCTCAATGAAATCATCATTTGGGTTAACCTCACAATTGAGGGGTACGATTCCGGATGTACGGAAACCTGCTGATGCATTCTCTAAATTTGCAGACTTTATGTAGGCTTCATTGAACAACTCGCCCAAGGTTTCTGTCTGAATTCTTCTTCCCGGGTGGTTACGCATCCACCCCTGGCATGCATTGTTAAAGTGGGTTTTCAGTGGCTTAAAAAACCCTCTGTCCAAGGGCTGAAGTTTGTGGGAGGTGTGTGGTGGGAGGGATAGAAGAACTAAACCATTCTCTTGGGCATAGTCAATTAATTCCAGGCTTTTTGTATGGGTCTTGTGACCATCAAGAATCAAGAGCACTGGATTAATTGGACTACACTTAACATGCTTCACAAAATGTTTGACATAGTCAAGAAAAAGGCCAAAATTTATCCAGCCATTTTCTGAACAACCTTGTAGTGTTCCTGCTGGAGCATGGTCAGTAAGAGATGCCTTCTTATTCTTCCGTTTAAAAATCATCATTGGTGGCACATAGTGGCCAGTTGCATTCACAGCACAGAGTATGGTTGTTGTGACACCCTTTTCAGCACTTGTTACAGATGATGCACAATGTTTTCCTTTTGGTGCTATGACTTTGGAAGGCTTGTGTACACAGGTTAACCCACTCTCGTCACAATTATAAATTTGGTGTGGTTCAAATTTGTGTTTATCCAACACTGTTTCAAGGTTTGTGAAATAGTTTTTCACTGCAATCTTGTTCAGGCCGAAAACTCTATTAAGCGCAACTCCCTGGGGTTTGCAAGAGATAAATCTTTATGGCGGTTTAAAAATCATCTGACAAAATCTGGCAAGCGCCGGCAAGCTTTTTCTCATTTGAGAAAGGATGTTTTGTTGTTTCTCTCACAGTATTCGTAAACCAGTACTTGTATGTCTCTGATAGTCAGACCATAGAATGCAGCATCCATATTAATTATGTATTCTTTAAGTTCTTTCTCCTGGCTATCTGAAAGCACATTACGAAATCGCCCTAGCATATTCTTGCATATGCTGTCAATGTTATTATCACCAGCATCACAATTGTTTATCTGTTTCAATCGTCTGTGCAGTGATGTTTTTGGAATATTGAAAGCTTTTGCTGCTGTCTTACTCCCATCTGTTTCTTTATAAGACTTTCCAGGGCTTCTTTCATGTTTTCTTCTCTCCATGAGCCCTGAGTTGTCTTCCCTACATAGTTCCTCACCATAAGGCCACTATTTGTTGAATGTTAGTTTCTCATCCGGGGCTTCAGCTTAAGTTGGGCGGGCGGCCATTACCATTATGCCATTATAGGCTGGGTGTTCCCCCTCAGGAAAATTTCTTCCGGACAAGCGCGCGTGTAATATAGTGCGTACCGGAAAATACAGAAGTCGTTGTGTAGTGTGTACATTTTGTACAGCTGTAATCGTTTTAAATCTTTGATGTGCAACTTGGTTACACCACGTCAACAAAACGAAGTACAAGGTATATTACAACACAACAGGTAACAACAAATATAAAGTCTGTATATAAAATCTCCCTGAAATAAATTTACTCTGTATTAAATAGATCTCTCTTAAATAGTTCTTGATTTTACAAAAAACTTTCCTAATGTCTCTTTATATTATAAATAGTTCTTTATAATAAATCTTCTTAATGTTTCTTTGTATTAATTGCTCTTTGTATTATAGATCTTTCTAAATACATCTACTTAACAAAATGCGTGAAACACTGGAACACAATATGAACATTATTAGGAATATAGGTACATAAGTTTACATGCGCTTCTTTACAGGTGGTTTGGAGTCGCAGTCATTACACTGAGGATAACAACCTTCTTTTGTCGTGAGATTTGCAGAACCACAACAATGAATACAAATGGGATCCTTGTTCATAGAAAAGTAAAGCTTCTCTAAAGGATCATAGCATTGCAAATCTCTGATGCATCTGCCAAACAGCCATTGAGGTCAAGGTCTGATAAGTTTGCACCACACGTGTAGGTATACTCGGAAAGGGCATTGTCCAGCTGTAAACGTTCAACAGCTGTTAACTTGCACTTTGAATAGACTAATCGCCACATCTCACATTCTTCGCACTGAATCATCATGTTGGTGTTTCGTGCATGTTGCACGCTGGCAACAAATGGCAATGTTTTGAACCTTGCAGGGCGCTTCTGGAGTGTAGGACGATGCTCCTCGCTTGTCAGTTTGCCATAAACTGTTTCGAATGGCTTGTAGTGACCATCAGCGTTTGGTACAGGATCAGGAAGAAACTTGATTTCTTGAAAGATATCAGAAGGAAGACGAGGTGGCTTACATATTTTGCAGCCACTTTTGCCACATTTTTTAATGCAGAAGGAGTAATGCCTCAACTGACAGCAATGCTTAATGAACGCCTTGATCTTCGGGTACTCCGGTAGTATTGCTTTGACCCACTTGATATTTGCTGTAATCGCCTCGTCCACTGACTTTAGGTTTGAGAACAACTCTTCAATTTCGGCTGTTGCAGCTGCTTCGAAGGATTCAATCTTCTTTTCTTTCAATGAAAGCCTGTGAAAGACACTTGACATGAGTATTTTCACAGGAGCTTTGCTATCGAGGATGCCATCTTTGATGGTGGGATTCTTTTCTGCAGCTGCCCGAAGCTGTTTCATATTCTTGCATTTGGCTATCGCTGCTTTAAGCTCATCATCCATTTGCTTCCTCATCAAACCAATTGACTGCAGCCCAATATTGAGCAATGACATGATGCGCTCTACGGGATTTCTCCATGAGTGAAATGGTGCTGTACGAGCGACACACAGGAAATCCAAATCATATTTTAAGAATAATGATATCAATGACATCTGTACAGACAGATATGTGAGCCTGTGGTCTGGTCCACCGTCACTGTAGAGGAACAAGATGGGTTTGGTTTGCAGGTTCCTTGATGACAGTATATTGCCAAGCTCTGTGCAGTGCCTCGCAGGACTGGATGGCTCAAAAGCACCTTCCTTTAAGCCTACTACAACTTGGCCAGTGTACCATGATGACTCTACAGCTTCAGGAATATCTACCAAGAAGCAGACAGAAGGAACAATGCTAATTTGAGTAAAGTCATGATCACCACCTTGATATGAAGTGTTAAGATTGACAAGTACTCTCCGTCCTCTTTCCGCCGCAGCAACGGCAAATCCTGGTTCTCCAACTTTTACGCGATGTTTATCGTCAACGCACGCAAAGTTGCTGTGTGACCTGAACTTCACAGCCAACTCAAGCTGGTATCTGAAAAGCGCGGCAGCATAGTGAGCGTCAGGATGACTTTTTCTGAATTGTCGAGCCGAACCATGAATTTGACTTTCAACTTTCCGGTGTAATGGATCTTTGATCGGGCGTGCTGTGACTTTGGCCAAAATTGAAGTCGAAGCCACGGTTCCGAAGGTACTTTGGTACCTTCTGGACATCTGGTTTTCACTTGATCAAGGAGATCTCTAGCTGATATTGCTCGAGCAAGGTGCACCACTTGGTCATGCCGTCTGTCATCTACAGGTGTTCCCACTTCTTCCTCTAAGAACTTTTTGCATTCGTCCCAAAAGACGTCATATTGACTTTTATGTTCGCATTTAAAGATCTCAAATCAAGAACAACATCGGGATCTTCCATATCCAGAATAAGTCGAGTTCTTTCATCAATTTCTGCTGTGTGTTCATTGGTAGCAGCAGAGCTGTCACCTGTCAATTCGCGGTAGAGGCTACGCAGAACAGCTGGCTTTATCGTTGGGGCAACTCTTCCATACTTCTGCACCAGTGATTGGCGCATTGCTCTTGTGTGATATGTAGGAATTTGTTCCTTGATGATTTCAATTGTTTGCTGGCTTTGGCATAAGGCATCAGGATCTTGTGTAGGAACTTTCCAAATGCAGGTAGTGTTCCCAATGTTATTGCCATGCCTGTACGTAAGCATGGCAGCCTTCACACCAAGACCACTTGATTTTAGTGCCTGTAGATAATCGTACTTCCGACGAGGATCAGTAGGACACACCTCCTCCAATACTATATGCTGGAAATCATCTTTTTCATGTAGGAGTGCTTCCAGTTGATTGAAAAGAGAGGAAGCACCTTCACTCCGCGGAAGAAATCGGACCTCCAGATTATCAGAAATTGAACGCACTGGTTCTGTTAAGGACTGTAAGTGTTTTGTTTTCTTACTCTGTTCCTTTAAGTAGGCAGCATAGTCAGAAATCGAGGTAGCTAGAGTCTCTATATCCGATTTGAAATCTTTCCAACCACCTCTATCCCAGAAAGTATCTTGCAATCGCGTAAATAGATTATTGGATTAACTCCCGAAGCGTAATTTCAGACAGATTTTGTAGGCTTCTCTTTCGGTGTTTGGAAACTTCGGGGGTGTTGTACCCGGTAAATTGCTTCATCGATTCAGGAATTTTGTGACCTCTATTGCATAAAACGTGGTGATGACCATCTAAGTACCATAGTGTATCAATCATGGATTTCAAAAAAGAATTTCCCACGCCCGTGACTTCACTGTTTTTCCACTTCAGTTGTCGTCCTTCGAAAAATTCAATAACATCGTTGTGAAGTTTTTGCTTCTGGTTTCTTACTTCTGTGATCCGGCTTGGCAGTGAAGGTGCTTGTAAGGATCTAGCACTATCCATAAGCATACGGATTGCATTTGAACCTGGATATAGAAATATACTTCCATCAATATCTATATATATATAAAAAATAACTGTGAAAAGAAGTTGACACAGGCGCTCACTTCTGAAGGACATCCTTCGTGCAGTGGATAGTTACTGTGTATCATATTAAATAGGATAAGGGAGTACCACCGTCGATAAACTATAGTTTAAGGAATTTTTGCGAAAATTATGTGAAGAATTTTGGATCTCGTGCTAATAAAGTAGCTGAGTAGAGTATCAAAAATTAAATTAAAAACTATAAACATTACCTGCCACAGGTTGATTGCCACCGATTTCCTCCATCACAAATTTCACATAGGGCCCAAACAATGAAGTGACATCTGTCACACGCATATCAGAGTCGACAGCATCGAGTTTTTCCTTACTTTTTCCCACAAAAGTCTGCTCAAGTTCCTGGTTTGGATCGGGAATTCGCGGGAGAACAGTCGTTGTGAAAAATCCACGAAAAGTGGCATCTGCAGGTTCTACTAAACCTATGTTCCACTGAACAAGGAATCTCCGAGCTGTTTTGCAGTACACACTGTAGTTTCACATTACAAAACACATTACTGACTTGTAAAATATGTTTTCTTATATATTAAAAACTGTAAACATTGCTGCTCCACCTGGCAAAATGTAAAATTTGTACCCAGGTCATTTCGCGTCTTTCTCCTTGGAACTTCCGGTACGTGAAATTTCACAATTCGCATTTAGTATTATAAAAACATTTGGTTTGCGAACGTTTCTAATAGTCTTTCTCTCAATAAATTTAGTTGAAAAGAGTCTGAAGACTTCACAAAATTTATAATAATGGTCAAAAATGGCCATAATGGCAATAATGGCGAAAAAGACTGTCGTCTAAAAAAGCATGCGGCGGGGGATGAGAAACTAATATTCAACAAATAGTGGCCTAACTAAAAGAAATTTAAGGGAACTTGTATAGCATAACCTAATTATTGTTATAATACAAACTGCAAAGAGGTAAATAACAAATATATTTAGTAAATACTAATAGATTGTACCCTATCATACCACTGAACATGCCATTGTATGTAAACTTATCTTCTAATATCAATGAAAAAATCAAATATAATAGAAGGGTAATAAGTGCTTCAAAAACATGAGGCGTACCACTTTGCCCTCGTCACTTTGGACTAAATTATATATAATTATTATCCAAATGCAAATACAAATACATCATTCGATAGAGGATTTAAAATGCTACAGAAAAAACATTAAACCAATGGCCATAGTCTAATATTGCTCAAAACATCAAGAATATGAGTCTTACCTTCTAAAATTAGATCAATTAAGACAAGTAGATCAATTACGAGTTTATTTAACGCCAGATACTATCGATTGCTTTTCTCTTTTTTACGAATCATGCCACAACACCCGCCATGTTGAAAGGACGCTAAAAATGCCTTAGAAACCGCTGAACATGCTCTAATGTCACAGTGGACGCTTAAAATACGCAAATTTATGCAAGATAGTCAGAGTGTCCCGCTTTGCCCTAGTGTCCCGCTTTGCCCCAGGTTACGCTAACCCCCCCCCCCGCATATAGCAACAGAATCACGCACCGCGTGATCCCCACGCGGGACGTCGAAAATTGTCGGATTTTCCCGATATGCGTCTCCACGCAGGGTGAGAGTGTAACGTTATTAAACCGTAATTAAGTACACACAGTAAGGATTTGCGATGAAAATCTTTTATTTGTCAGGTTACACATTTAGTATGTCAACACAGTATGTTTCTTTCCATAGCATTAGGACTGTTTATTTTAAAAGTTCGTTTTCTATGTATATGTTTTGCGATGCTTCCCCACCGTTAGTTTATACTTTAATTTTTATTTTATCGTAACATGTGTTAATATGTCTATTACGGAAGCCCAGACGCGACAACGATTTATTATTTTTGCATTTTCGAACTTTTATTTCACATTTTCGAACTTTTATTTTACATTTTTGATTTTTTATTTTACATTTTCGATCTTTTGTTTTACATTTTTACATTTCAAACTTTTATTTTGCATTTTTACATTCTCAAACTTTTATTTTGCATTTTTACATTTTCAAACTTTCATTTTGCATTTTCACATTTTCAAACTTTTATTTTGCATTTTCACATTTTCAAACTTTTATTTTGCATTTTCACATTTTCAAACTTTCATTTTACATTTTCGAACTTATATTTTACATTATTGATTTAAGTGCGGCGGCCAAGTACAGCGGAAATTCTTTGCCTCCTTGTAGTCTGTAAATATGGCTGTAAACGTTGTACCTGCTGTTAATCAGAGTGAGTGTGTTATTTCTGACAAAATGGGAATTTATATTCGCCGCATTGTTTTGACTCCCTTTTACGTTGCATATAGATATTGTGCAATCAATTGAATGCCTTATAGCTAAACTGAAACCAAACAATGTGATAATAGACTACATTTATCATCATTACGGAATAAGTTTCAGGTACGTACGAACTGTAAAATTCAGGAAGATATATAGTGCCTGTCCTTATTAAATTTATTGCAGTAGTATTTTGTTGCTGGTAATTTAATGGCTCTTTCCGATACTTCTATGACTATATGACTATGCTGATTTTTAAGTTTTTTACGCTGTCATCCTATCGAACAACATTGTTTAAATTTTAGATTAATAGTGCATGAACGAATAAATTTTCGTATATATAATGTTTCGAAATGTCACGTTCAATTTTAGCCTGGGTAAATATAAACTAATACAAGGGCAAGGCTGATTTTTATACGACGATATAAATAGAAATTGGGCAGAAATTTTCTTCCACGCCGCCAAGTGTATGCAATTGCGCGTCATATAGAATGCTTGTTAACATGCTAACTGCTAATCTACACTATAAATGTGTGGACGGATTTGCAGTAAGTTAATTGGACCAATTTTATTCGTGCTTGGCATTCGGCTTTGTATTGGTAGTCTGAGCACGGATAAATTAAGTCCTATATAGGGTACTGATTTTAGCATGCATATCATTTCAATGAGATATATAATAAACAAGGCTGTTGACAACCCAGAACTTCAGCCCTAATGGTTCAAATCGGGCTAACATTTTTGGCATTTATTGCGTACAGAAAGCAGCAATTTGCCCCGAGATGCACTGATTTCCCGAGGCCCTAAAATACTACAAGTATAGAATTATACTATTGAATAAATAGTCTTCTGTCTAAAAAAATAATAATTTGTACGGTTACAGTAATAGTTATTGTGGTACAGAATTGCATGAAATAACTACGCATTTTTTGCTAGACGATGGCCTTTATTAACCATGCAGAAAATCCTCTATATATGTATACGTAACGTGCAAGCCGAAAGACACAGCATACAATAATTAAATTATGTTCTACTTTGTTAGTTTTTAGTATCATTTTTTTTTAGCAACAGCGTGAGAACGTTGCAACGAATAATGAGAGACAACAATTTACGGAGATATGATAAAGAGGTTACTCCACATCAACTCTCACAAGCAATCCAGGTTGATCAATTTTGTTCGTGACTATATAGTTACTAGTCAACGCTGCTGCTAGACGGCCTAATTGGAGGGGGGGAGGTGTATATTTATATATTAATGTTTACATATCGTAGGAATAATAGTGAACAAAAGAAATTAGTAGGGCATAAAACGATTATATGAATATGCACCCCGAAATAAAGCTTCTAGCTACGGCACTGCATGTCACTAGTATAAACACACGAATAATAAATGAGTTGACGAGGGCATGCAGTGGTGTGGCCGTGGTCTCCCCATCCGTGAAACAGACAGAAATAAATTCCGAGCGTGACTAAAGGAAATGAATGCTGCATTCTAGATCTGTCAGCACATATTACTCTAATGCATATAGGTCTAATATGCGTTTTTTAACAATTTTGCAGTATTCGACTTTTTATGAAATCCACTAACACCATAAACGAATTTTTTACTGTACTTCATATTTTGCGATCCTTCTGCACAGTCAGCCCTCAATGAATTAAGTAATGCACTTTGTGGAGTTGATTTTTGCCCTTCTGCATGGTCTATAGTTACGACGGCAAAGATTAATGTATAATGTCAATAAATATGAGTTCAGTCAGATAACAGTCATAAAATTTGTTTATTACAGAAAGAAGTTGCAGGATGTCGGGCTGATAGCGGATACCGTAAAATGACACTACGTGTCCGCCTTAAACATGGTCTTTTTGTAACGAGGTAGAAATAAAGATGCATTTTATTAGAAAGTATGGGCCTCCTTCTTTCACGTTTGTGCGACGCAACTATAACTCTCCTCATAACTTTGCACTTCTCTCCTTCAAATGTCCCTAGAAATATCATGGGAAATGTATGCATAATAATTAATATAATAAATAATATATAGAAATATATAGGCATTCATCTCACCGCCCATATATATAAAGTTAATTTTATATATACTGTTACGTTTACAGACAACAAGTGTATGACGTTATGAATTTGATGGGTCTTTGCAAGTCCAGACTGTTCATCGGCGTTGGAAAGCCAAGACAGTATTATTCCAAAGTAAACTTTTGCATTATATTTTTATGCGTTACGTACGTTTCTTAAGGTTATATTATTCCTGTAATTATTCAGAAGACAACATAAAATTATGGAAAATTGTTAATAATGATAGGGTACAAACTGGGTATGGCATGTCGATCAATACGACAAATTACGACAATATGGCTTTGGTATTCATGGTTGTGTGGATGGGTTTTCGCGTCGTGTGATGTGGCTGCGTATTTATTCCACAAACAGAGATCCTTGGATAGTTGCAAAATATTTCTACGAAGTTGTCAACGAGTTGCTAAGTATACTTCCACTGATTTATAATAGCATTCTGTTTTTCAGAGAAAGGTATATAAGTCAATAACCAGTAATTCTCAGTTGCTACAACTACTGTTTTCAGTTGTTCCTGCCATGGTCAGAGTTGATAGAGGCACTGAAAACTGTCTGTTGGCTGAATGTCAAGTATTTTTACGTCGAAACCATTGCAATGCGCTGTCGGGATCCGTAGTTTGACATACGGAAAATCAAAGCTTAATCAGGTATGCATGACAAATCGAAGATCGACAATTATGGCCAACATTTTACATGACAACCCTCAACCTTTTCTTACGTCACGTAATCAAAGACATTTAATTACCAACATTTTGTATCTGTGCACAAGAGAGTGGAGTGCTGGTGGAGTCAACTCCGACGTCATTGGTCGGGATTCTGGATAGATTTCTTTAAGGTGCATTTGTGCTATTACTTATATAATTTATTATGCATGCCATATCCTTATTATACTATAGTATTATATCTTTAAGATATTTTTTCCTCAGGAACTAGAAGCAAATGGCCAATTCGACAAAGATAACCTTATCCATCGGTATATATTAAACTTGGTTTACGTCATAAGATTTTATTCACTACAAATTTGTTTTTAATATCACCATGCTTCTTACATTAGGGGGTGTTTATACTTCATTTTTATGCCTTTTTTGGAGAAGGAATTAAAAGAATTAGTGTACGAACACAACGCATATAGCATTCGTAAACAGAAGGATCGCCCCTGTCCTCCCGGAGTTCCAGAGGACAATTACATTTTTCCAGAAAGGAAAGGTAAAAAACATAATTGTTACTTTAATAATATGCATAAATAGAGAAAGGCCAGGGTTCGGTTGTATAAAAACGTAGTTAACTTTAACTATAGTTAGTTACAGAATTGACCAATCAGAGTCATGTATTTCTGAGCTAACTACGACTCAACTACGCAAATAGCACTTAAGGCCTGTTTACATGGAGCGAGTTATCCCGTCTAGTCAAGGTAAAAAACGCATCACATCAAAGGCTTAACGTGATTAGTCTTTCATTATATGCAGTTTTCGCCTCGCCTAGCCAGGAAACTCGCTCCATGCAAAACAGACCCTTAACAGTTTTATACAACCGGCCCCAGGAAACCTGCCAGCCCATAAGCTATATAAACCCATAAGCCCATTAAACTATAATTATTTTCACATTAATATCTGAATGTGGTTCGCGCGCTTTTATCATAAATATTTTGTTCAAATTATTCAACATATACTTATTAAATTAACTAGTGAAGCACTTAATTTTGATTGGCATTTTGATATATGAGCGCATATTTACGAAAAGCATGATCGAGACTGTTAATTTTTGTTTCAACGAGAGATTATAGATATGGTTTAAGTCAGTAAATAAGCTAATCAGGTATCTGCTAACCTAAGTCAGAATACGTATAGTTTAAGCGTGGAAATGTAGTTTAAGAAAGAAATGTAGTGGAAAGCATCACATGTTAGTACTTAAGTTAAATTTCTTTGATTTGGATAATAGATAACGGGACTTGTTGAGCTCAGCGCTCCAGCCGGGATGCATAATGTTTTATAACGAAGTTGAATGCGCTATTTTTCTTCTGCCAAATATGGCCGAATTCCGCCGAAAAAGATTGTTCAATATAGATGCATATATAATATAAATTATGTGAATGACATCTTATTAGGTTTTTCTCAAGAGGGATATGAAATAGGCCTCGATGAACTAACGCCATTGATAGAAAGACATGGTTTCGATATGGCTATCCCGGATTATTTAACACCAGAATTTCGCCAATTTCTTGAGCAGCAACTTGCTGTATTTTGGGGTACAAGAGTAATTTCCAGTGTGGCGGAGTGCAAAGAAATTTATCTTCATCTAATTGATTTATGTAGTCACATTGGTATATGTTTACCAAGTTAACATAATATTACATTTAAAAACAGTAACTATATCATGCACTATACTCTATAGGTTATTTTCTTTCTACATATAGTTTTCAATACTAAAATTATCTTAATTGATGAACTATAATTGTTTTCATCATTATCAACATCTGTTTTCAGTAGCGTAGCTAGCCTGACGTACGATTTAGTCCTAAATTGCTGCTATGCTATTATTTTGGTGTTCATTGACTGTTAAAAGAAAAAAATTCCAAAGAAATTAATAAATATAAACTTGAAAATTACATAGAAGGTGGCTAAATTGTCAGGCTGGCTACGCTACCGTTTGTTTTATCATATCAACGTAATATCAACACTTCCAAATTTCAATACAACCGTCCCTTGGCCTTTGTATATTTATCCCACTTATATCATATCAATCCCTCTTTTCGACTAGTTCATTTTCATGTGTAGCGGTGCGAAAAACTAATTTGGGGACTTTGAAACAGACTCTTCACCATTTTTAGCCTAAAAAAATAATCGTCAGTTTAGATTTACACGCAGTGGCGTAGCCAGCCTGACGATTTTGTCACACTATGTAAATTTCAAGTTATTATAGTTATTCATGTCTTTAGAAATTTATTGTTTTCACAGTCCATAAACACCAAAATATTAGCATATATAGCGGGACAAATCGTCAGGCTGGCTACGTACGCTACTGTTTACACGTCGGCACTATTCACGAATTCGCCCTTTGAAGTTGGTGGGTGTGGTCCTGTATAAGTGCGCGATCATTTCATTCTTGGTATCAATATTTTCCCCCTTTAGATACACGTTTTGTGCAATAATAAGCTATATTATTTACGTTCATCCAACAATGCTATAAAGGCTAAAAGTATTCATCGTGGTCAAAGAGAGCTGAAAACCTCTTAGCCATTTCTACCATGCTTATTCTACTGTCTGATTCTTTAAAACAGGCATCTACGATTTCAAGGACTTTAAGATATTTGGAGAGGCGAGTGGAGTCTGGATATTCATTCATTAATATTTTAGAGACTAGTTGTGCTGGACCCATTACATCTTCCCATACTCTCTTTGAAGAGTATAATTCCACTGCAATGCATCCTAATGCATAGACGTCCATTGCTGCATTTGCCCTTTTCCCAGTCAGAGAGTCCTTGTGTTGATATGCGATTGTACCAGCATTAGCATTATTCAACAGCTGTTGCGGTAAATGCACTCACGCCAAAATCACATACAACTGTGTTGAATGTTTCTTCTCCACCTGTATATAGAAGTAGAAGTACTTGTATATTGCTAGACCTCATGTATATTAGGTATGATGCCGTGCTGTATGTTCTTATCAAAACATTAGCTGGTTTCAAGTCTTGGTGTATTATTTCTTCGCAATGTAAGTAATGGCAACCACTTGCGATTTGATAGAGAATGTACGGTTTGGCATCAACTGGTATCTAAATATAAATGTATAAATATGTAGCTAGAGATTTGCCAGGCGGAAAACGGATTCTTATTATAAATATGAGAGCCCAACATATAACATTTAAGAAAGCCATCAAAACAATTTAAAGTTTAAAAGTAAATATATTTGTAACGTTTCGTCTTTAACCTAAGACATCTTCAAACAAGTGATATAAAATTACATGAGATTTGAGTATATATAATCTATTTACATATGTAAATTAATGACGGATAGGAAGGTATAAGATAGTACATGACAAAACCGCACAGACGAAGGGACATAAACACAATACAAAAACTATGAAAACACGTTACAGAAGGTTAAGTGGGATTGAACTGCCCTGGATGTTAAGTGAAGGTTTGAGTTTGGAGAGGAGGAGGCTTTCATGAATCATGAGTTCATGTTTGTCAGAACATGAAGAAAGAATTTTAAAATCATCAAAGTCGCACAGTGCCCTGCAGTGGTTATGTGGGAGAAGATGCTGGACAAAACTGGACTAGATGACGGTTTTCCAGTTATAGGGGAAATTCCCAAGTGTTCCGATACTCTGGTGTGTAGATGGCGTGTGGTTTGACCCACGTACAATGCGGAACAGCATCGACACTTGAAAAGGTATACAACACCAGATCTCAGAAACTTGGGAACTTTATCCTTAAATGGAAAAAAGGAAGAAATACGTGTGGTGGAACGAAAAACAAAGCGAATATTAAGATGCGGATAAGCAGCATTACAAAGTCGAGTAATTTGATTGCGAATCTGAAGTGAGTGGGAACCAGTGAAGGGAAGGCAAAAATAGACCATTTTCTTTGAAACTGTGTGAATAAGTGGTTTTGGTTCAAAGGTGTTGTTAAGGAAGCGACGAACTAATTCGTCAAACATATGAGCGGGATAACTATTCAAGTTGAACAAATTCCTAACAACCTCAAGTTGGATATGAAAATTTTCATAACTAGAACAGAGGTTGAAGATTCGGTGAAGTAAACAGGAGATTAAAGAGCGTTTATATTCAACAGGAATGAAACTGTGGAAGTTGGTAAAAAGACCGATAAAAGTGGGTTTACGATAAACAGAGGTGGAAAATTTACCTCTTGAGTGAGTTATTTCAATATCTAGGAAAGGCAGCTTTCCGTCTCTTTACATCGGGCGTTTTCGCCCTCTGAAAACGGAAGAATCTGAAAACGCTCTCCAGAGTGGAAGAATTTGAAAACAATGGCTGAGCGGATACGTGTGGACTGCTTCGCCGGATAAATTTGAAAACGATGACGTCACGTATCAAGTCGTTTCCATATTAATGAGGCTTGTTTCAAGTCTGGTGGCTATTGCTATATTAACCTCAAATAAGTCTTATTTAGGTTATTTTCATGGTGAGTAAAATCGTTGCCAATGCTTTTGCGGAAGTATGTTACGAGAGAAACATGACCAAAATGGCTATACACAATTTCTTATACACGACATGCATTTAATAGACACTCAACAACAATATTTTTTAGTTTGGGCTTGTCGTCTGTCGAAACAAAGTCCTCATTCTTGTTTTTTACTTTGTATTTGGTAGATTGTTGCTTTGAATTCGACATCCAACCTGTGACACCAGGGTGGAAAACATGCAGGTGTATTGCGGGATCAAATAACTTTAGCGTTTTCGGATCGTTTTTGTGATTACGTGTGGACGCGGATAAATACTTTAACAGATAAATATTTTTGCGTTTTCAAATTCTTCCGGCATCGTGTAGACAGGGCCTAAACTAATGCCTGAAGTCTTGAAATATAAGCAAGAACGCCGAGACTGTGTTTCGTTTCAACACAAACTCTGGTTATCATATTAGACAAAAAAGCTATACGTTATTGCTTATGTCTCATAGTAAGTCTCGGTCTTCGAAAAGTTCATTTTCAATTTGCTATTTTCTTGAATTAACGCTAAGATCTATAAAATACACAGGTATAGCTATAAGGTCTTACAATAAAAGGCTTTTGAACACATCGGTAAATTGACAACCGGCTGTGATATAAAATGATTATGTCGATTTCATGTGCATCCCCTACAAATCGCAAGTTAAACTATTCTGGGGTCACTACATTTACGTAGAAATTATAAAAGAGTAACAGAAAAACCCATCAAGAACGAGTTCAAAGGGCAGCATTGACAACGTATAATCCTATAAATTAGCAAATACCTGAATAAATTTACAATAAGAAGGCGGTAATGACGTCACGTGTGGAGCAAGGCCCCCAATTGCTCCACCCGCTCCAGAACCACCCTTCTATATACTACTCACGTGTAAGCTATGATGCAATAACACACTTGTGGCTGTGCGCACATCATCTTGCGTGGAGGCCGCGCATACTTTCCGTAAAAACCGACAGTTTCCGAAAAAACGGTCTCCCAAAGTTGCGTTTACTTAAATCCTTCACAACTCTCATCCTGGTTGGTCTTTGGTGGGTATCACACAGCGGATGAATCGCGCCATTCTCCCTCCACATCATCATAGCCGTATCAAATAGCGAACGATCTTGTTCAGGGCAAAAGAATTCACAGCATTTAGGGTTGTTCTTGTTGCAAGCCCAAAACTTTCCATTCTTCGTAGAGATTGCGGTCGCAGGCATGTAAGCACTCTATTGCTGTGTTTTCTCGGGCAATTTCTGTTCGATGTGCGATATTTATGTGAAAGCTACCCTTTTTTTGGAAGCGAACATGTTCAGGTTCGTCCTGTCATTAAAATCTATTACCAGTAATGTATGCATAAATGCGTTTGGACAAAGTCATCAACTGACAATATGTTCAGTCATACATTTAATTATGCCTGCCTTAATGATCCTTGCCATTGTCCTATACCATATGCTAGCTATATGAAATCCCGTTTAAAACCTTGTCGCTTTGAGAAATCGGTTGAAATAGAGGTGCTTATCTATTGTGCTTTAGAGCTGTATTGATGTCTTGCATATTTAAGTAATCTGGTTCTGACCATTTTTTGTCCAATGGCGCTGCCAGATAGTTGGGGTATTCATATATTCGCTTATATATTGTAAAAAAATGTTGACTTGAATTGACTTTGAAAATATGGATGAATTATGTAGAACTCCGGTTCGAATATACGAATATCTGCCTCCCTTTTCCATCATCGATCTGGTGGCGCCACTGTTTTTGTCCAAAAGCTTAAAGCCATCACAAAAAAAACTATTTCACTTACTTCTGCAATGCACGAAAGCCACGTGGAAAAACGAAGTTGCACGCATGGAACAGCTCAGTGACCTCACTCACTTAGATCTTATACTCACATTTTTGTTTTCATTTTCATTGCTCGCCGCTATACAAAACGACGACGCATACTAAGGATTGTTTATATGAGCCAGATTACTTAAAAAACAAGCACATGCTGTTAGTTGGATATATGTTTGGTAATTACACGACTGCTATAGGATCACAATATGTACTCGTATATATATATTTAAGGATTAATGCACTCTGTGAGTGCATTATCGGGTTTTATACATGCACTCGTTTACAAACAAGGAACTCGAAGTTCAATACTGCACTACGCGAAGCCGAGTATTGAACTTCGAGTTGCTTGTTTGTGAACGAGTGCATGTAAAACCCGATAATGCACAAACAAAGAGTGCTTTAATGCTTTTAATATTCATTTTGTATAAACTCGTAAAGACTAAACGTGTAAACTCGTAAAAACAACACATGCTTATCTTTAAATACTGAAACACACGAAGCGATTGCCCGTTTAGTATTTTTCGGTGTGGATTCATCTATAATTACATTAATTTCCTCTTCACTAAGACTATAAGTTCGGCAAATTTTATACAATATTATTATCCTGCGAAATATACACAATATTATTATATCCTGCGAAATATAAAGGCATATATTATACATTATACAATTATGAATCACCCAATGTAACACACCCTCCTATTTTTATTTCATCAAGTGTCAAAAGGAGGAAGCAAATCGTATATCGAAAGAGATAGGGAGTGTCTAGATAAGGGGTTGATATTAAGCTTCCAGGATTGGCTCTTACAGAAGGTACATTATTCTATGTTTGCATGCAGCAGCAAGTGTCATTCTGTGCCCATCATCAAAGAATCATTCTGTGTACATATAGATAGATTAGTTGTCACCTGGAAATAATATAAATACGTAAATATTGATCACATGATTGTACTGCATACGTTAATTTTATGGGAAATCGTTGAACATACCAAAAGTAAGGCGAACAGTATTGATATTAATAAAGAAACAAGATATATTTCAGGCATTAATACAAAGTCTCTTTCCTGTTAATATTTTCAATCTTTTCGCAGACAGATTAATAGCATATGGGCCTCATGAAATTATCGGAAAAGACGGCGATGACTGCCTTATCATTGCTTGTCTGTCGGCGTACCATTGTTCTATGACAGTGGAGTATTCATGGTTATTAAATGGCACCCTAATTAAACAAGGCCGGAAATCGTGTATTGTATATGTAACTGAACCAGGAGTGTACCAATGCTCGGTAAAAGTAAATGGTAATGTGGAAACGACACACCCTATTAATATAATCATGGAAAGAGACGAAACTGAAGTGCAGGATAATCACGCAGATAGGCTAGGTGGAGATGTGTTTGGAACGCGTTTTACAAGCTTGAGTATCAAGATAACATCATTTATATTAATTTTTTGAAACATTTGATAGATTTTCAGGTAGATCCAAATTCAGTGATCATAGGAGATTCAATAGGAAAAGTGCAATTTGGAACTGTGTACAAGGGCGAATGGAGAGGAACGCGAGTGGCTGTTAAAGTTATTACTCTTCCTCCAGAGATGCTAAGCATGAAGTGTGAAGATATAAAAGAACTGAAGATCTGCAGGTAATAAAGAACAAGACGTCTGCTCAGACGTTCACACTGGCCTCAACTACAAGACGATTCAACGACGAAAAAACAAAACTTATACAGAGAGACGAAGCACGGCATTTTACATATTTTACCTGATCTAATCCATTGTCAATAATTCGTTCAGTAAACTTCAGTTTTTAAACAGTTTCTTTTTTATATTCTGTTCGCTCCCCAAACGGCGGCGTATGGGAAAACGGTATATTCCATGAACGCAGACCGTTTTTGTGGCATCGCAGCCATCGCTGAATTTGAGAATAAAGATTAAAGTGTGCAAATTTAAGAATAAAGTGTGCAAATTTTACAAACGATTGAGCGTAGCTAAAGATTGAAATCTCTTGCCAAACAAAATACAATGTATTTTGTAATATAATGTATTTTTTTGCCGCATTTTCTAGCATTAGAGATTAGATGTATGATTGTTTCAATTTGTTCTTAAGGAAATTACGCCATCCAAATCTCCTCTTACTAATGGGATATTGCAAGCATAAGGGCGAGTTGTGGCTTCTGTGTCCACGTGTTAATGGGTCAGATTTAGAAAAGCTGATTTTTAGCGAGACTCCACAATTTCAGGTAATTTTATTCACTTTTATTTGTAATGTATGTTAGTGATGACATATGCAACTGCCCATTTTGAAAAATCAAATACTTTTCCCCCCATAAATATTTTTACATTCGCAAGAGCAAAATGTACCATATTTCTGGTTTATAAAATGCTCAGAAACCAAAAGGAAATTTGAGAAAACTGATTATAATTTGCTTTGAACCAATGTAGCTAGCTACTAAGAATCAGGACCAATCAAGATCAACTGCAGGGATTTACTTCAAAACTATGAATTATTCTATTAGATCCCTATAGTCTAAAAATAGAACCTATGGCTATGGACTGTAGTGCTATATAGCCGGTGTCACGCGAAATTTATGACTTGCGAAATATATGAGTGTCGCAGTTCTGGGCATGCGCAAATGCACGCATAAATTACATTCTGTTCATAAATTTTGCAACTTGTTTACTGTTCAACACGTATTCTCTGACTTGTCTCAAAGGAAGATTTTTCGAAGTTTTTTTGTTTCCTAAATGGCTGCAAATTCAACAACTGAATCAGCTTGCTGTTCTGACGTTAAAGCGAAGAAACCTGACTCGGAAATTTGTAAATATAAGGTATGTCATTGTCGTCCTAAAATCAGGATGTCAGGAACCTACTCATTTTGCCACTCTTGACAAAGTCGCAAGGATAAAAATATATGTAAATAAGATATAAATTCCAATGATGTAAATAATTTTGGTAGAACTGTTAAAATTATCTTGTCAGAAATTAAATGAAGCAATGTACCATTATACTTGAATTTTTGTGGTAGTATAATACCAACTATATTGCTATCTGAATCCTTACTTTCATTATTGTGATATCCTAACCAAACAAATGATCTAACCACTCTATTACTCAACTACTTAATTTCCCAACTGACATTAGTACCTGACTGTAGTACCCATATCATGAAATAAATACCATTCTGGTACTCACTGGGTAATTGCTGCCGTGCACCAGCACGGCAGCACACTATTCTTGACATCGGACGTATATATAGTCGAACTCTCGATTTTTTGTCTGTCCTTCTGTCTGTCACAGATTTCCGGGGGGTTTTTTTACGGAATGAGGGAGAGCGTGCATTTTTAATATTTCACCCTTATGCTGATAGGAATCGGAAGAGAATTTTTTAAATAGGCCTTTCGATACGGCTGATTTACATCAAAGTACTGAACATTTTTGTGTTCAATATGGAGGTAAGCAACAAGGCTGTTTATTCGAGCGAAATTAAGCCGTTTATTTCGAGCGAAAATAAGCCGCGGCTTATTTAAATCGCGAACAGCGCGTTTATTTGGGATATTGTTTATATTATTTCAAATTGGTCGCATGCAAACCCTCGTATAAACGACTGAAATTCGCGGTCGCAAGTCCCGGCGGCCAAGACAGTTTTTGCAGTGTAAATTGATGCTGAACACCAATGTTTGCCGCGGCTTATTTTGGACGAGCTCTACTATAAAAGGTTGGGTTTATTTAGGCTGCGATTTATTTTCGCTCGTATAAATGGCCCTAATGCATAGATTGATCAAAAACAATCGACTTATTGCGACTAAAATAATGTAATTAACAGCTCTAAATAGTGGCTCAAGTGTTGATCTATTCTCTTTCTCTGTCGACAATGTTTGTGATATAGCCTATACAAAATGTTTCAGTTGTACATCAGGACAGAGGAATAAAATTATGCGGAGACTTTACATGTTTTTTCACTATTTGTTTGAGGCATATCACATTTGGAATGTGCTTGTAATAATTACTATATGGTTTCATCCTTTTGTTTGTGCATATAGCACCAAATGTAATTTTATTTAAATTTGATAAAATGTTGCAAAAGTGCTTAGCATGTGTTGTTTTAATTTTCAATCAATGGTAACAATTAAATATACTATAGCTACTTTTGTCTACTCTGTTACTTTGTTTAACATCAGAAAGGTAGAGCTGGAGCCAGTGGTATAAAGAACAGTTATGTATAAGTATAGTTAGGAAAGAAATTAGCTAAAAAGAAATGTATAGATTGATCAAAAACAACTTTGAATGTCTTACTGCAACTAAAATAATGTAATTAACAGCTCTAAATAGTGGCCTAATTGTTCTAGACCCAGGTGTTGATCTATTATCTTTTTCTAGCTGTGGACAATGATTGTGATACAGCCTGTACAAAATAAAATTATTAACAATAATGAAAATGTTTCAGTTGTACATCAGGGCAGAGGTATAAAATTATGCAGATCGAGACATTACATGTTTTTCACTATTAGTTTGAGGCATACCACATTTGGAATCCATTGCATGTAATAATTTCTATATCGTTTTATCCTTTTGTATATGCATATAGTACCAAATATAATTTTATTTTAATTTAATAACATGTTGCAAAAGTGCTTAGCATGTGTTGTTTTGATTTTCAATTAATGGTAACACTACTATAGCTACTTTTGTCTACTTTGTTACTTTGTTTAACATCAGAAAGGTAGAGTCGAAGCCAGTGGTATAAAGAACAGTTATGTATAAGTATAGTTATGAAAGAAACTAGCTAAAAAGAATTGTGAATTTTGGAGTTACTACAATTTAGGAGTTAAGAGTTTTACACAAATGACCACAGGATTGGTCCAATGGAGACAACCAAAGTGTGGACATAATAAAAAATAAACATGTATTTCAGTTCGTATTGAAAACAGCACAGCTATATTCCAACAGCACAAATTATTTTTTACCCCAAGAAAAAAAAACCTGAACTAAAAGAAGAAAATCTGAATTCTATGTAATTGAATAATACTTGAAGCCTAATGACAAACAGTTATATGCTAATGATTGTTGTTAAAATAAAAGTAAAAAACCTCTTAACAAATCCCACTAGCTAGAAACTATTTTTTTCTATAGTACAAATTATTTTATACCCCAGCTAAATTAAACAACAAGAACAAAATCTGAATTCTACATATAATCCAATTTAATTCCAAGCAGGATACAACTTGAAGCTGATGACAAACCGTTATCTGCCAAAGGTTAAATTGTTGTTGAAGCAACCTCTAAACAAATCCCACTTGAAACTAAATTGAATATATGTACAGGGTGTATCAAAAAAAAGGTAATCCAACTTCAACACGCTATTGTACGTGAACTACTCAGTCTATAAACGAATTTTTTTCACTTTCGGAAACATCAGGATTTTAACTATCGGATGACATGTTTTTAATACGAAATGGTGAAAAAGTGAGCACATATGAGGCTGATAAAAAATGTTAGTCGCAATCGCATATTTTCACCTTTGAGCCTAATTAAAGCAGTGCATAACAAAAGAAAAGAGCAATTAATCACGAACATGTCACAGCTTACACTGGTTTTATGCCGCATTGCTTGGAATGTTCTCCTGATGTGATTTATTCCTACTTAATATGCATATGCGGTTAGTTTATTCAAAAGCAAAATTCTTCAATTAATCCCAAAGAGAGTTAATTTTCAATGGTTTTAGTCCCAACTCTCAGAGGTGAAAATATGCGATTTTGACTAACACTTTTTATCGGCCTCCTATTTGCTCATTTTTTCACCATTTGGTATCAAAAACATGTTATTCGATAGTTAAAAGCCTAAACTTTCGGAATGTGAAAAAAATTCGTTAATAGAATGAGTAGTTCACGTACAATAGTGCACCAAAGTTGGATTACCTTTTTTTTGATACACCCTGTATATGCTGTTATTCTGGCAATCAGTAGAGTACATGATAAAATATTTAAGTTTTGAAACTGATCTAGTTAAAAACATTCCAAGTTTAAAGCGGTAAAATCCTTTAAATACAACTTAAATTTCGGCTGTAAACTGCAAGCCTTCATCAGAGCAATCATGTAAATAAAAACAATTCAACATGATTCATGTTGAATTGTTTTTATAACGCTTGCTGATCTAGTTGACTTGATTAAGGCTGCTTTTGCACGGTCAAATACTCTTTGTCTTTGACAAATTTTTCATCTTGATGCATGTGATTGAACGTATTCAAGTTCAAAACAATATGGTTGCTCAGTAAAGCGAATTATAAAATACATTCATAACTAATCTACTTTACATACAGCAGGAGAAAAATTTGTCAAAGGGATTTTGTCGTGTAAAAGCAACCAAAAGGCAAATAACAGGATGAAATTCAGCATGTTCAGTAACAGTGTTTTTGTTAATCATCGATCCTTGTTTGTACAAAATTCTTTTTGCGCATGGCAGCACTCCCCTTGCAACAGTAACTTCTAGTTATATACAAGTAGATGAGTACCAGAGTGGTGGGGTACGAGAGTCAATTTGGTAAAGAAGTGGTTAGATAAGCCTTCCAGAATTCTGCATGATCATGACAAATCTGGACAAATCTTGCATGATTTAATAAGGTCTTGGAAAGATCTTGGCAGGATCTTGTGAAAGGTCTTGCTAGAACTTGACAAGTCAAAGTCAAGTTCTTGACAAGATTGTGAACCTTGGACTGAGTTAATATCGTATAAAACATGCCGTTTATACTTTTTCAAATTCGATAACCAATAGTATTTTAGCGATTAAATAGCCTTCAATGATGTTTTATCTGTCCTAGTAAATCTTTGCTTTACACTTATTCTCGATTAACTACCGAAACTTACTAAAATTTTGATCAAAATTAGCCAAAACCAAACAGTCGCACTCGGCCGCCGAAATCATAGATTTCGCAATCGTCATGTTTTTCGCTCGAGTAAGCCGCGAAATTCGTGACTTGTTACTCGTGGTCATGTATTTCGCAATGGTCATAAATTTCGCTTGACACCGGACACGTGTGGACGATACGCGTAACCGTAAGAATATTCTTGCGTTTTCAAATTCTTCCGGCATCGTGTGGACGGGGCCTTACATATATTAGCTTACATGATTTAACGCTCTGCCGCTTTTACACAATGATTAGTCAATAATTTATAATTATGTACGTGTATATCATAATATTTACATCATATTCTAGCAACCCATGGTTGAACGACAGGCAAGATCGAGTACGTTTAAATAAGAAAACCTTTAACGCATGCGCAAAATTACATCTGATCCGAAATATTTATGTTTGCACCACAAGCCGTAGGTGCATTTTACTTGGATATAAGGTGAGAAATTTATCAAATTTGGAATTGTAAACTGCGACGTAACTGTAAAGACGATAATGTTGAATTTGCTGAATTTTGCTGCTAAAGTCTGAAGAGGGTAAAGAGAGTTGTATCAAGGTAAGATGTTGCGCCTTGGGAAAGTCATGCAACGAACGGTTGATAAAGATATTGTGGTTGGGTAGATTAGTTATTTGGGGCATTAGTGTTAATAAATCAACTCTTACGCTTTCCATGTAGCTGCTATATCATTAACTCGAAGAAAAAGTCTGAGCATATTTTTTTACTCTGCTTGTAGAATGGATTATACTTGCAAGGCTTGTTCGAAGAAGTTCACTCAACTGAGAAATTTGACTCGCCATAAAGACTACTCATGGAGAGGAGAAGTTTGTTTGTGAACATTGTAACGCGTCTTTTAAACGAAAGGATGCGCTAAAGCGACATGAAAGACACCACCAAAGCGCCGATACTCATACCTGCACCAACTGTAGAAAAAGCTTTTACCGTCGTGATAAATTGGTGGAGCATCAAATTCTCTGTCAAGGGAATCCATTGAAAAGAAGACCTGATGAAAATAACAGTGGTTGCGTCTCAAAGAAGGCACGAGCTGGTGTTCAAATTGGAGAAGGCGAACCAGATAATCACGTCGAAGAAGATAACCCATGTAGTTCGACAACAGCTTTTGAAGATTCCTTGAAGAAAATCGAGTTGAAACCGCGGAAGGATCAGAAACAGGACATATCTCACTTCTTACGCGGCAAGACAAAATCCATTTTGAATCACCTTTCCAAAGAGCTGGTAAAGCAAAGAGGTATCAAATGGTTCATAAGTGTTAAAGTACGGGTCATTTCAAAAAGAAGGAAGCGGTTGGATGTTAGACGAGATCCTTCATCTTGACCTGAGCATCGCTCAGTATTCTCCAGTTAAAGGATCCAGTTATATCCCTCTACCCAGCAAGCTAAAGACTAAGAAAGCTATCATAAACGTGAAGAATTCTGATAACAAATGTTTCATGTGGTCTATCCTCGCCGCTCTACACCCAGTGAAACAGAATGCGGAAAGATTGCATCATTATCAACAGTTTTAAGATGAACTAGATTTGGCTGGTATTGAGTTTCCTGTTACTGTTGAAAAGATTGAAAAATTTGAGCGTCAGAACAATATTTCTGTGAACGTGCTTGGCTTTGAGGATGTACTCTTTCCCATCTACATCACAAAGGAACACTTTGATACCCACGTAAACCTATTACTATACTTCCAGGGAACAACTAGACATTACTGCCTCATCAAAGATCTGAATAAATTACTCTACAGCCAAAACCGGAAAAAGGCTCGTATGTATTACTGTCGTTACTGTCTTTATGGATTTATCCGAGACGATCTCCTCCAAGAACACGAACCCAATTGCTCTCAACACGGTCCACAACGTAATGAACTCCGAAATGAAGATAATGCTCAACTGTTCTTTAAAGACTACCACAAGCAGTTGAAAGTGCCCTTTGCAATCTACGCCGACTTCGAAAGTTTTATCACCAAGATCAACTTAGTTAAACCAAATCCTGAAAAATCCTCCACTGAAAAATACCAACACCACCAACCTTGTGGATTTTCCTACATTGTTGTATCCGACCATGCGAAGTACTCCAAACTACCCGTTGTGTATCGCGGAGAAGATGCAGTCGACAAATTTTTAAAGTGTTTAGAAGAAGAGCAGAAATATATTCAAGAGAAACTGGATTGGGTCGAACCCATGCAAATTGAGAGAGAAGAAGAGCAAGCGTTTCAAGATGCAGGCCATTGTCATGGATATGAATTGGGTTCTGATCGTGTTCGCGACCACTGTCATCTTTCAGGAAAGTACCGTGGGGCTGCACACAACAATTGCAATTTGAACTATAGTTTTACCGGCCGAATTCCTGTTATTCTTCATAATCTACGTGGGTATGATTCTCATCTCATAATGCAAGGACTTGGTAAACTCAAAGAGAAGAAGATCAACTGCATTCCAAACAACACCGAAAAGTACATCTCCTTCTCCATCGATAATTTGGATTATATCGACTCCCTACAATTCATGAATGCATCGTTGGAGAAGTTAGTATCCAATCTAACGGCGTTGAAAAGTTCTTCATTCTAAAAAAATACATAGACAGCGACAAAATATCCCTTCTGCTAAGAAAAGGTGTCTACCCCTACGACTACATGGACTGCATAGAGAGATTTGAAGAGCCAACCTTACCACCGAAGGAATCCTTCTACAATGTGTTGAACGACGAACATGTTTCAGACGAAGATTACGCACACGCGACGAATGCATTTAACAAGTTTTCCTGTTCGGAACATGGGTGATTACCATGATTTGTACTTGACGTCGGACGTTCTTCTTCTTGCGGATGTGTTTGAAAATTTTCGAAGCGTATGCCTCAAAGCCTACAACTTGGATCCCTGCCACTTCTATACAAGTCCTGGTCTACCCTGGAAAGCGTGTTTGAAAATGACTGAAGTCGAACTCGAGCTGCTGACCAATCCAGACATGTATCTATTCATCGAAGAAGGTCCTCGCGGTGGAATTTCAATGATTAGCAACCGTTATGGTAAAGCTAACAATCCATACATACCCGATTATGACCCAGAAAAAGATACTTCCTACGTGATGTATCTTTATGTATTTTTGTGATTCAGGATTGAAAACAATTTTTTAGTAGATCACTAGCAATCTATGTGGCAATGAATACTAGTTCTAAGAATCCCTAAAATAGGGTTTCTATCCACAAAAAGTGGTAAGTAAAAGTCAATCGTACGTAAGTCTGTATAGTAAAGTAAAGAGGGAGCGACTTCTGCAGAAATTATGCAGCACACTACTGCCTCGTTCTTTAAAATGGCTATGTAATTATCAAATTAATCCATATAGAGACACCAAACTCCTATAGAAACAACGAAATAAAAATAAAAATAAATATAAATAAAAATATTTCAATAATCAATTTGTCTAGGTGACCCATCCATATAACACCATAACCCTCTGTAAATGTCAAAATAAAACCAATGACGACTATGATTATCTATATTATTAAAAATGTAATCTAATTGTCTGGCTCTCTTTTCAGCTGTCTTTCCATCAGACCAAAAAGTTGAACTTAAAATCCACTCTCCAATGTAGCTAGGTGGAGCACCGTTTCCAATTAAAAATAAAAAAAGGTTGAAAGTATCTGTGTCTGTAATAGGTTTTTTCAAAAAATAATTGATATTGAGATGGCCAGGATTCGAGTGGATAAAAAATGTGTCCATTAATAAGGTTGAAAAGATTGTTTCGTATTGATATGATATTTGATCTGTTGGCATTCTTGAAAGAGTCGAGGTAAAGTTGTAGAAAATATCCTGGGTTCATTGTAATGGTAAAATAATCTACATTGGGTAAATTACATTAATTAATTGTAGGTATAAGAAAGGAAAGGAAAAGAAGACATGGAAGAAATTGCAAAACCCGGGTGCTTTATAAAGAAATAGACCAAGCCACAAGTATTTGCAAGGTAAAGCTACTTTGTGGTCTTGCCCAATACCGTTTCTACAGAAACAGTGCCGTGATATCTTCAGGTTCCAAGCACGACAGGGAAGCGAGTTTCTAACCCGTCGACAGGTCTTGGAACGACACGCCCGTCTAATACGTATAGAGAATAGAGGAAGGGGTTATAAAAATACGAAATATAACTATAAGTAGCAGTTAAAAGCACAAAACGGAATTGACGTGGAATTTGTGTAAATACGATAAAATAACTAATCTTAACTATTTTATAATATATAGATATATAATACTATTATAGTTTATAATAATAATACTATAGAAAGTGAATAAACAGTTTGAAATATGAAGACTAAAAGTTAATGTGCGAAAATGCAAACGCGAACACGTATCAAACGTCATTAAAAACCGCAAAACCCGATTAAAATTCGCAAAATTTCCTAAAAAAACCCGCAAAATCTCGAAAAAAACAAACAGCGAAAACAACAAACGGTCAAAACATAATATGGAAACAATTGAATATGCAAAAAACGAGAAAAACTTACATGAAGTAGACTTTCAACTGGTCGGCAACAGTTCAAGTTTTCGCGCGTTAAGACAATAACATTGTTGTCATGGTAACGATGAGATCACGCAAACGCCTTCGGCTTAATCAAACGAACAATGGAGGCACAAGATGGAATGTTGTATTTTCGAGAAAATGAATCTCTATTAATCGGACGATCGAAACAACAAAATTTGTAAATGACTCGTTCTTTTTTGAAAATAAAACAAAAGGTAAATAGAAATCATTAAAAAACCAAAACAAACTGTAAATTTTTGAACTAAATAACTCTTCAAAATCTGAATTACCTTTCGCTTAGGTTAGCGTATGCCTCAAAGCCTACAACTTGGATCCCTGCCACTTCTATACAAGTCCTGGTCTAGCCTGGAAAGCGTGTTTGAAAATGACTGAAGTCGAACTCGAGCTGCTGACCGATCCAGACATGTGTCTATTCATCGAAGAAGGTCCTCGCGGTGGAATTTCAATGATTAGCAACCGTTATGGTAAAGCTAACAATCCATACATACCCGATTATGACCCAGAAAAAGATACTTCCTACGTGATGTATCTTGATGCTAACAACCTCTTCGGCTGGGCAATGTCACAGCCTCTACCCACGGGTAAGTTTGACTGGCTAACCGACCAAGAGATTGCAGAACTTGACATCACAGACTTTGCTGACGATGACGAAAAAGGCTACACATTGGAAGTGGACCTTCACTATCCCGATTTACACGATCTTCACAACGATTATCCTCTAGCACCTAAGAAAATGAATATTTCTTCAGAAATGTTGTCACCGTACTGCCTGGATGTCTCGGAAAGTTTGCAACTCCGTGGTGGCGCTGTATTTAAATTGATGCCGAATCTTCAAGACAAGACCAACTATGTGGTTCATTACCGCAATTTAAAGCAATGCCTGACACTTGGCATGAAGCTGACAAAGATCTACCGCGTTTTAGTATTCCAGCAAAGCACATGGCTAAAGTCTTATATTGATTTTAACACCGGGAGACGAAACCACACTGCAAACGACTTCCAGAAAGATTTTTTTAAACTGATGAACAACTCGGTGTTTGGTAAAACCATGGAAAATTTGAGAAAGCGCGTCGACGTCAAACTCGTCAACGACAAGACGAAACTATTAAAACTAATAGCGTCCCTTTCCTTTGACTACTTCCGTATATTCTCAGAAGATTTAGCGGCCGTCAACATGAGAAAGACGAAGCTTTACCTAAACCGTCCCATCTATGTCGGATTCACCATCCCGGATCTTTCCAAAGTACTCATGTACCAGACAATGGCTAGCATGAATCAGATTCGAAGTGAACGCCATGAAATCTACTCCATTATACTTAATAAAATAGGTCTTAGTTCTTATATGATGACAAACGATATATTTTAAACGATGGAGTGAACACACTTGCTTATGGACATTACAATGGGAAGTGAATAAGAACTGCATATATCAGTACATATATATGCTAGCTATATTCAATTTGGTCACAGCCTATTTAGCGGTTTTGCACAATTCTCTATAAGTCTTACCATAGGCGGCCCAGAACTGATCTCACTGACCTCGCGCTACGCTATGTTGTCTGAACAGTTTTATATTATGACAAGGTAGGCAACTCTCACGCCAAATAAGCTAAAAACGCACGACGGTTGACTCAAACACCTTCACAAAACCGCAAATATTTCATAAAAATATGGCGAATAAGAAAAAAAAAGTACAACACATTAAACTTGAATAATTTTACTACATTTATACTATATTTTTAGCATTCAAATGTATTCCTATGCATGTATAAAACGTGAATGTTTTTATGGTTTCTGGCAAATATATTTCAAAACCTATGCTGGGGACACCTTGCCTATACCTTCGTCATATTTTTAAATTGAGAATAGAAAGCTGATTGGCTGTCGTTTAAAAAGAGCCAATCAGCTTTCTATTCTCAATTTAAAAATATGACGAAGGTATAGGCAAGGTGTCCCCAGCATAGGTTTTGAAATATATTTGCCAGAAACCATAAAAACATTCACGTTTTATACATGCATAGGAATACATTTGAATGCTAAAAATATAGTATAAATGTAGTAAAATTATTCAAGTTTAATGTGTTGTACTTTTTTTTTCTTATTCGCCATATTTTTATGAAATATTTGCGGTTTTGTGAAGGTGTTTGAGTCAACCGTCGTGCGTTTTTAGCTTATTTGGCGTGAGAGTTGCCTACCTTGTCATAATATAAAACTGTTCAGACAACATGAGCGTCGCGCGAGGTCAGTGAGATCAGTTCTGGGCCGCCTATGGTCTTACAAAATTTTTGAGCTTAAGGGTGTATATTGCGGTAACGTGTATTATGTTTATTATGTTTTAAAACACTGAAATGCTTACCCTGTGTAAATACATAATAATTTTTAATATTCACAGATAATCACAGTTTGATAAATGGTATATAGTATGCATGTAATATATGATTAATTCGTGTAACTATATATGTAACTTGAATTTTTATGAAATATATTCCTTTACAAATTGCATATGACCTGTTGTGTTTTATAGCTAACGGCTGTATTCTAAAAGCTCACTCACACTCACACTCAAGTTAAACTCGAGTGAGCTGCTCCCAAGTGTGATTGAAGTGTGAGAATAAGTGGAGTGTGAGCATAACTTTGCACTTTGAAAGGGCGTACTCATTTGTTAAGCAAACTGGTCAAATTGGATTCAAAAAGCTTACTCAAGTGTGACTAACTGGAGTGCAGTTCAGTAAACAATCATGTATATCAAGAGTTTGATTTTCTCGGCTGTGAAGTCGAAAGACAACGTGCAGTGAAATGTCCCAAGGCAAGCAATATTTTTCACAACTAAAAAAGTCACTTCTTACAGAGTTATAGGCCGTCACCTGTTCAATCCTATCATTCACGTTCGTTGCACGTGTTGGGAGGCTAAGAAATTCTTCCGTATATCAATGTATATAAGTGTCTTGTGTTCAAAAATGCTAAGCCACCCATAGGCGGCCCAGAACTGATCTCACTGACCTCGCGCGACGCTCATGTTGTCTGAACAGTTTTATATTATGACATAATATAAAATTATGTCATAATATAAAACTGTTCAGACAACATAGCGTAGCGCGAGGTCAGTGAGATCAGTTCTGGGCCGCCTATGAGCCACCATTCATAACTGTGCACAAGAAGTAGAGAATTAACACCAAACTTGCGTCATTTTCCATCTTTGAAACTGACCGCCATCTTGGATTTTGATTGTTATCACCTAGGCAACACGAGCGTTTGCCTGTAATCAGGCTGTGTAGCACCCGAAATTAAAAGGGTCTTTTACGCGGGTTTTACAAAATTACTAAAAAAAACCATGACCGACATAAAAAATTTAAAGGTATGCAAATGTTTTATTCATTTTGACGATGTTTCCCAATCGCTTACGAAAGTTACCAACCTGCGTTTGTTGAAATTTATCAGCTGCCGAAAAAGATGGGTTAAGCTAAAAGGCGAAAATCGGAAATTTGTCAAAACTCGTATAGTTTATTCACTGACGAAGGCGTGAGCGAGTTTCTTTCAGCAAACGATGGTGGGGATCTGCAGTGGTATTACCATGTTAACTGTTACAAAAGAATATATGACGAGAATAAGCTACAAACGGCGAAAGCAAAACATCTATGTAAAATCAACCAAGAGAAAACGGACAGTGAAGTGAGACAACCGCAAAAAAAGTTAACACGCTTATCAGTGGAGAATGATAGTCATGTGCACAGGACGTCTGGCATGAGATCTTTGCATGTTTTATAACCTAGGTGCATAATTTATGAAAAAAAATCAGATTTGTTTGTCATGGTAAGTTTACAAGGCATACATTGGTAAAAGTAATAAAAGACAATATGTGTGTACACTGTTAAAAATAAATGTATTTTTACAGAAAAAGTTCTGTAATTTTTTACAGTAATTGATTTGTAATTCTCAAAATACAGTATTAATTCCTGTAATAAAAAAAGAATCTGTATTTTAACAGATAATTTATTGTAACATTTTTCCGTGATTTTACTGGGACAGTAAATTAACAGTAAAATGTTGTAAAAAAGCAGAAGTCTTATATTTAACAGACAAGCTGTAGTCTTATATGTAATGATTTTACTGTAAAGATAAATTACAGTAAAATGTTGTTAAAGTACATACTCTGTATCTTAGGCTTAGGGATAATTTTCTGCTATAATTCCTATGGCTATAGTATAGAGTATAGATAATGTGTTGTAAAAATCGAGAAATTTTTACTTGCACATGAATCATGACTCATGCATGAGCCAGACGAGGTGCCTGATTCAAACAAAAGCTGGTCATGTTAGCTTTTTAACCAAAAACTGTTCGTGTGTACGCCCGACCAGAAATTTTTGTTTGCTGTATCGGACGTATGCACACACGAAAAGAAATGCCAAGCCAAACTGACTTGTTTACAGGAAAAAAATGTTCGTCTCTTGCGGGCTTCAATTTGTCAATGATGGCAAATAGGCTGAAATAGCTTTTAATTAGTATTTGCACATGATATAAACCGGAAAAATCGTAGTTCCTGTTGAAAAACAAGCTTATTTCGTTTGTTTTTAATAAAAGCTTGTTTAATAGTTAGTGGCGTGCATGTGAACTCCATGCACTGCGAATAGACATAAAGTCATAATATACTCTTTTAATAGCAATCATTTAATTTGTTTTGTTTTAACTCTTTCGAATCAAAATATGTAATATTTTCCCTAATAAATAAATACTAGCCACGTTTCGAGTATCATTATAAAATTCTCAGTGCTAATGGCTGTTCAAACCGTGTCCGTGAGTAACACGTGATACAGAAATGTGATTGTGGTTTTTGTTGACCTTTGATCTTTACTGTGAAGTTTTGTCTTCACTGGCAAAAAGTTGCAAAGCCGGAAGAAAGGTTGAAAAGCCGGAGAAGTGCGAAAGAACTGCATTTACGTGCCTAAAAAGGCTAAAATATTTGTTTTAAAAGTTTTACACCGTTGGGTACTTATCAGAGAATCTTCTATACTAATTTCCTGGCCGAGCTGAGGCTTTTACGTTTCCTACCGTTGGATAATCAGCGTGATAAGTCGCGTCTCAACATCGGACAGTCGAGTGTCGTTTTGAAGTGACCACTTTCCTCGAGGCTGTGTTTGTCCTAGTTTGTGTTTATGTGAATTAGTAAGTACTACTTATGTCTTTCCGCTTCAATGCTCGTTGTGTTATATATTTCCGTATTGTTAATTAGTATGTACCGTTGCAAGGCGCCTACGTGTTTTCATCGAAGTCGTTCGCTGGGAGCTTATGCCAACCATTACAGGCTTCATTCCAACGAGGCCAATGTAACGTTCCCTTGCGCTGTTAAAAATTGTGCTCGAAGGTTTCGAACATATAGTGCATTCAAATCGCATGTTACAAGAGATCATGAAAATGCAAGGCGAGAGGGATCTAATACTGTTAGCTCTGCGCCGATACAATGCCAATGTAGTTTTTGCTCCAAGTTTCTACAAAGCATAAAAGATTTAATTGCTCATCAAAAAGATCACATTACCCAAGGTGTCGAGGTAACTTGCCCTTTTAACGGCTGTAACTCAAAATTCAAAATAAAATCATCATTTACTTCTCATCTAAGTAGGCGTCATAAAAATCCTGCCAACAGAGAGGTGTCTTCTGAGTTACTTGTACATGTAAATAGCCAAGCAACTAATAACACTTCAAATTTAAGCCAGTTTGATGGTTTTGATTCAGGAGAGACATCCAACAATGACAATCTTGAAAATGATGATACCCAAGAGGATATTAGTGAGTTATTTGTTAAAAATTTGGCATTGTTTTACCTGAAACTAAATGCCAAATATCATGTGCCTGCTAGCACTATCCAAAAGATCATCCAGGAAATGCAGGCAATGCATAACATGTCTCAAACTCACTTAAAACATCATATAAAAACTAAATTGGGAGAAATGTCTGTTGGAAGTGCAGTAATTGACCAAATTGTAAATGAATTTTTGCCAAATGATATATTCAATCTGGCCCATGGGAATAAAGGAGCACTAAGCACTGAGTATAGGAGAAAACAGTTTTTTAGGAGTAAATTCAGATATGTTGCCCCTGTTACAATATACTTAGGTTTTGATAAAAATCATGTGAAAAGATATTTTGAGTATGTACCAATAATTGAAACGATACAGGAACTTCTAAAAGATGCAGGTGTAAAGAAGCAATTTGCAAATCCTATTTTAAATTCAGATGATATATTAAGAGATTTCATGGATGGTAGTGTGGCCAAAAGTAATGTTCTTTTTGTTGAGCTAGGAAATGCAATAAAGCTCATTCTCTACCAGGATGCATTTGAAGTTGTCAATCCTCTGGGATCAGCGAAAAAAAAGCATAAAGTTTTAGCTGTTTATGTAACATTAGGAAACATTTACCCTCAAAATAGATCACAAATTGATCAAATGCAGCTTGTTCTCCTTGTAAGAGAAAGCGATTTTAAGTTTTTTGGACAAGATGCCGTGTTTCGCATCCTGGTAAATGATCTGAAAAAAATTGAAGAACATGGTGTTCTTGTTGAGAAAGAATACATACGAGGAACTGTTACTATGATTCTTGGCGATAATTTAGGTAGTCATTCTATCGGGGGATTTGTAGAAAACTTTAGCAGCTCTCCATATGTGTGCAGATTTTGTCTTATGGAAACTAAAAACATTCAGCTTGGTGATATTTTTGACACTTTTTCTCAAAGGTCCCCTGATAATTACAATGCCAACTTGCAAAATGTAGAAAGTAATCCAGACTTAGGTAACTATAAGGGTATCAAGTTTAATTCAATTTTCAATGAATTAAAATATTATCACGTTTGTAATCCAGGTTTACCACCTTGTTTAGGCCATGATCTGTTTGAAGGTGTTGTTAATTATGATTTGGCCTTGTATATACACCATTTTGTGAAAGTTAACAAGTGGTTTACATATGCCCAATTCAATCATATAGTGGCAAAGTTTAAGTATAGTGGAAGTGATGCCAATAATAAACCAAGTATAATTTCTGAACAAGGTAGTAAATTAGGTGGTCATGCTGTTCAGAACTGGTGTTTGCTAAAACTTTTACCACTTTATATTGGTCCAAGAGTTGCCAACACCTGTGATCCTGTCTGGCAGTTAACTCTACTTCTAAGGGAAGTTGTTGAGCTTATATGTGCACCAGAAATTAGTTTGGCACAAGTTGCACATTTAAGAGTAAAAATTGAAGATATTAGAGCAAAGAGTTTCACTCTTTCCTGACAAGCCAGTGAGACCAAAGCACCACTATATGGCACCAAGACTTATTTTACAATTTGGTCCATTGATAAGAGTTTGGACTCTTCGTTGAGAGTAAGCATTCATACTTTAAGAGGTGTGCTCGCTACAGCCAGAATTTATCAATATATGTCACACATTTGCTGAGCGGCATCAACTTTTACAGGCTACCTTAACAATGGTTCACTTTTTGGTGCAAGCACAAATTTTGAAAGTGCTATCCCATTTAATGTAGATCTGTATAATGATAGCATCAAAAATGCCTTTTGCAACCATCACTCAATAAATGAAGAAGTTGTCACCTCTTCTGTGGCAGTTATTGATGGTATTCAATACCAAAAAGATTTTTATATTGTCCTAGATTGCCAACAGAGTAATTTAGCATTGGGTCAAATAATAATGATTTTTCAACATAAAGATGATACAGTGTGCCTTCTGGTTAAAAAAGTTCCAGCACAATATCACTTTGAAATGGGATATTATAAAATTGGTGTTAGTAGAGAGTCAGGATTCAGTTGTGTTAAGTTGTCTGATCTCAAATCACACTGCTGTTTGCCAGCATACACGATGGAGAAAGGGCAAGTCATTGTTTTAAAACATGCAGTTTTAGCTTAAATTTTTGAAAAGCTACCTTGGTTGCATGGGTTATATTTATATAGACTAGTTTGCTGGGTTAAAGCCGTAACTTTACCTAACTTTGCGAAAGTATATAAACAGGGTATATAAAAAACTGTAAATTCCATAATTTGGATGCACAAAATCACACCTTAGAATTTCCATATGGCTGTGCAAATAATTACACTTCTTGGATTTGCAAATACGTATCTGTGTACATTACTAAAAAATAAACACACAATGTGAAAAAATGCCGGAACATAATTAGTTCAACAGGCAATGAAATTCTAATGTATGATCTCGTGCATACAAATTATGGCATTTGCAGTTTTTTTATGTACACCCTTTACATATATATATATATATATATATATATATATATATATATATATATATATATATATATATATATATATATATATATATATATATATATATATACAATTCTGCCAGCCTAATTTTTGATCTTGCCATAGATCTACAGTAGCTGTAACAAGATATTGTAGACATGGATGAGATTGTACAACTACTTCAGAAGTTACTTCCCCAGTTGTCAGTAGATTTGATTGAGGTAACAAAAGATAAATTGATTGGGATGGGAGTTGATAGTGTTGAAGATCTACAACTTCTTCAAGAGCAAGATTTGACTGATGTGCTTAAACCGATACAAATAAGAAAATTATTGCGGCATTGTGGGGCAGGTGTGTATGCATGGTGATAAGGCTTTACAATTAACAACCAAATTAAAACATAAATTTTATGCACAGCATGTACGTGTACTCATTCTATTAAGAATGAATACATTTTATTCAACAATGAATACTTTTTAAGTTCCTTTAATTTGTGGATTCCTGTGCTTAGGTTTGTGTTTATGTTGCATATGCTTCTTTGCATTGTATTGTTTTATCTTTGCTTGTGCTTTTCCTTATATTTGCATGCAACATATGTATGCTTCACATTTCTGTAGCAAAAGCCTCTGTTGCACAAATAACTATGCCTGCATTGCCCTCCTGGAAGGACACTTCAAACACGACACCAGTGAATAGTAACACCAGTTCACTTAATTCACCATGTTCCGGACGAATACTCCAATTCAGTTTGATGATATTGATATCCAATCAGATAATGATAGTGCATCTGGAGGGAAGACAAGTAACTACTGGATCAATAATTTCCAAATACCCTGGAATAAATTTCCTAAATCTTTGCTCGATGCCTGTACCAGTAAGGTACGACCAACATTGCGTGATAGACGTGAGATGGTACGAATAATATGTGATGATATTAAAATGCACACCTCACTTCCTGGAAGAAGAAACCTGGCCCGTATTGCCGAAATGATGGTATCCAAGTACAAGGATTCATTCTGTGACACTATTGGTGATACTGTTATTGGTTCGGGTTACGAATCGCTGCGAAAACAACTTGAAGAAAAGATGGCAAACCTAAATAGAAAAGCTGGCAAAGCTATTGTAAAGTTGAGTGTTTCCAGTGATGATGATAATGATTCTGAAACCAAAATCAAAGGGAAAAAAAGACCTGGAGCTGATTCATACGGATGTATAAACTGGCAACCCGATTGCGCTTCCTACAAACGAGACACCTAGCAGTCAAAAATCGAAACAAGATTGGCTTGTTTCAGAGTTTCCTAAGAAAAACCAGGACAAAAACAAAGTTTTGCAATTTATGGAAAATACGTACACATCTCAGCGTCTTTTAATCAACCAAACTGATCCAAACCCTGTGCCAGTACAAGAAGTTCAAATCCAGTGGCCTTTCTTATTTGAGAAAGATTGCATGTTCCAGCATTTTGAACTTCTTATGGGATTTAAGATCCAGAAAGTCATGATAGAAAGTATTGGAGACAAAGCGGATACCATATTCAAGTTCATGAAAGAGTGTGTTGTTCCTTCAAAGAAAAACCTGAAGCAATTGCTTATTCGTATAGAAGCTGCTATGTCTGCAGAGAAAATGCAAGTACCCCAGATTGATGGTGTATTTCTAATGCTTTTGGCGTACTTTGAAGAACCTCAAGAGCTTATGATTAAGTCATTTGATGTAAGTACTGCAGTAAACTGACCATTTCAAAAATTATTGATCTTTTGAAATATCTGATATTGGGATATCTGATAGTGATGGTTTAGTGGTTATTATAGATAAGAACAATACACTATCATTTGAGTAACAATTATCCCAAAATATCAGATACTCCAATAGATACATAAATTTTGAAAAGGGCAATTTGGAAGGGGGAATTGTCAATTGTGCAGTAGCTTGTTGTATCAAGCCCATTCATTTACCTCAACTGTGGATAAGCCGAGTTTAAATATTTATAATTTACAGTTTAGCTTAAACAGATTGTTAAACTCAGACAATAAGGCAAGTCTATAGATTTATTTAATACTTAATTGGACTAATGTATACATTTGTTAGTACATTATATTATTTAAATATAACTCATTCATGACAGGTTTAAAAGTTATTTAAGCTCGGCTTATATCCACATGCAGTTGAGGTGAATGAATGGGCTTGATACAACTGGATTTTGGTGAATATGTCAGAAATTTCAGTTATTAAGTTCTAGCTTCGTATATTTTAGGTAACTGCCACTGTTACAGAAGTTGTGAAAAACTGTCCTACAACACCATACATATCTGTATTTGGTAAGTGTTTGTTTTATGGTTATATTATATATTATCTATATATCCATCCGGCTATAGCCACCCAGGAAGTTTATTTTATTCAGGCTAGGAGAAAAATTAATCCAGGTAGTAATTAATTAATCCATTAATTCAACTACATGAAAAACAATTGACTATATTTTTGACAAAATAATACACAATTATAGCTTATTTGCCTGTCCCCAGTGGAATGCACTTGACTGCGAATAACACTAAATTATGCCTTATTAATTGGATCATAAATAGGCGATGAGTTGCTGGGGGAAAGGTGCTGTTTGGTGGTGGATGGTATTGTGGTAAACGACTCTCTCACAAGCATAGCTGAAGGAATGATGATGTTGTTTGCCTCATACTATGTGTTAAATATAGCATATCCCGACGAGTTAGCAGCTACTTTGGAATTCATTCAAAGGTTAGCATTGGATATACATGCATATCTTTTAAAACCCATGAAATAAGAATGCAGATATTTTAACTTTATTTATAATTAGAATTTTTAAATATCGTATTTTTCTTTCTTAAAATATAGATGTTTTCTCAATTTAAACCCAGAAAAAGGGAACAAAAGATCCAAAAAGAAAGGGAAACAACATTCCATTAACCCTAAGGTTTTAACCTTAGCAAACACATTAAAAGACTATCAAAGCAAATGGACTTTATAAGGAGCTTACTGATAGTTCATATAGATGTTAAAAACCGTATAATTTGACGATTTTGTCATATGTTACTTTGTTATTGTTATAAAAAAATGCTGTTTAAGGAGACATTTATCATCAAATATTGCGTTTCATGCACCTAAGGTTTATTTGTAAATTATGTTGCATGGTATTAAATGCCATATTTATTTTATCCTGACATTCGATGTTCAGTTTTATGTTTAACTGTAATTCCCTATAACAGTTGTATGATTTTATATTTTTTAATATAATATGTTAAAAACTATTGCTCTATACTTTGATCTTTATACAATAACGTGATGATATTCCCGTAAAATTACAGATTTCCGTTAAAATATAGTCTCTGTAATTTTACAGTACTTTTACTGTAAAATTAACTTGTAATTTACAGTAGTTCTAGTGTCCAAGCTGCCGTACTTTTTACCGTAAAATAACTAAGATTTTTTGTATATTAACAGTATATTGCACTGTATATTAAAGCTATTTTTCTGGTTTATATATTAACATAAAGTTTCTGTAAAATAACAGATTTCTGTTAAAATACAGTTTCTGTAATTTTACAGTAATTGCTCTGGCGTCCAAGCTGCCAGTACTTTTTACTGTAAAATAACAGAGATATTTTTAACAGTGTATGTTTCTCAAAATTATTTGTAATTTCTCAAAAGTATCTGTATAACTGACGATTGCTGTACTTTATAATTATATACTAGCAATCTGGAAAAAGAAAACGAATGTCACTTGTCCTCTGCGAGACTGTTGATGCGGGTCTATTACGCGAAGCAGCCACAAGAAAGAATGACGAAAATTTTACTACAAATACGCGATAAAGACTACGTTGCAATCGAGGTTAGGTACCACAGGAGATGCTACACGAATTACACGAACTTTTTACGTAAACAAGACGTAAGCAAAGCAAGTGGCAGCGCTAAGCCTCTTTTCGATGAAGGTTATCAAAATTTTTGTAAAGAAGTAGTCGAGGAGCTCATCGCGAATAAACAAATAACATTTATGTCACAACTATATGCAAAGTTTGTCAAGATCGTACAAAGAGTTGAAGGGCTAGATGCCAGAAACTTTAGGAAATTTCGATTGAAGGAACACCTGACTCATTCATATCCACAACTTGTTTTTGTGACACCAAAGCGATGCAACGTTAGTGAAATTGTCTTCGCAGAAAATTTGTGCCCATCTGATGTTATGAGTGATGACCACGATTTACATCTGAGCAGTGAAAGTGATTACGGCAAGGATGATGACGATGACAACGAATTTGATGTAGACGTGAGAGCAAGTGCACCCGTTGTTAATGAGGCACAAGTATTGTACCATGCTTCCATGATACTGAAGGAGAAGATAGCTAGTACCCAGGAACTTAAGGTACCATGGCCTCCGGTTGCTGCAGACATCACGATGGACAATGTTCAGAAAGTTGTTACGCCAACTTTGTTTAATTTCGTGGCGTGGACTCTGGGATTTTCAGAAGAAGCCCATATTGATTCTTATGTAGCTGTTACTGACAAGCAGAAAGCGAAAATCCTTTCACTGGTACAAGACATGATTCTCATTTCATCAAATGGGAAAAAGTTTACGCCAAAGTCTTTCTCGCTAACAATGGCAATGAGGCAGTTAACTGGATCATCAGCAGCAGTGAACTTGTTGAATCAGTTTGGTCATTGTATGTCCAATAATTTTGCACTGCGCCATGAAACAGGATTAGCCGAATTAAACATATCACAAGGAAGGATTGTTCCAGCTGGTGTTAGAAAGAACCAAAACATTGCAATAGCTTGGGACAATGACGATTTCCTGGAAGATACAAAGACAGGAAAGGACACAACTCATGTCACGGGGGGCATAATAATTCAGAGAGATTACAGCCCATTCGAAAGTGAGTGTGTTTCAAGGGAAAACATCTGAAGAGCATCATCATTAAAGCATGTTCCAGATCAAGTTGCTCAATTTAGCTTGGGAAAAAGAGAAACAGTTGATCTCCGCAAAGCTCTTGACAACACTGATCTCAGTGAGAAAGCTCATCAGCAACCACAAAGCTATGGAAAGAAGCTTGATTTTTTATTTGTTGTAAGTCGGATGCTGCAAGCCAATCGTTTACCAAACTGGACAGGCTACAACACATTGTTATCCAAAGGAAGCATACCACAATTGTCCAAAGTCGTGTACCTACCCATAATAGATGCCCCTGCCACAGAGTTCTCCACAGACCGCAATTAAATCCATTATTCAGAGGAGCACGAAAATTGCTGATGAATTGGGTGTACGCCATGTATGCCTTGTTTTCGACGAAGCCATTTACGAAAAGGTTCAACAGATTAGATGGAAGGATGTTACCTATCTGGATCGTTTAATCGTGCGCATGGGAGCTTTTCATATGGCAATGTCTTTCTGTGGTGCAATTTCTAAACTATTTGGTGATGGAGGCTTAAAGGTAGTCTTATGAATTCTAACTTTCGGGAAATACTGGGAAAATAAGTTGTTCTTCTTGAAAACGCTACGTGTAGACATACATAATCCAATAAGCAATAATGTCTTTTTAGGATTTGTTAGTTGAATCTGATCTTGTCGCTGTGGGATCGTTGAAAGGAGTAATAAGTGGCAAGCATTATAACTGAAGTTTGCGAACGCACAAAGTTGTGTATGAGGCAATGATGCGTATGCTGTTTAATTCCTATATCAAATCATTACCAAACGAATCTCAAATCGTAATTAACGCGTTTATTGGTATGTTATTATTGCAAATGTTATACTAATTACAGAATAGCGTTTAATAGGCTTATAGTTGCGTACATCTATTTGTCCAACGACAAACACAACCTCTATTATATCAACCGTGGTAATTTCTAAATTTAACTATAAAGTAGAGCAACAAGCAATAATATCAGTAGAATAAAAAAGAGTTGCAATTGTTTCTTTTTACAGAAAGCATGACAGCATCGTATCCTGACCTGGGAGACATCTTGCAGTTGACAAGGCTCGTTGAAATTATGGATAATTTCAGTCTGTTCATAGAGACGAAGTCGGCAACAAGCCGTACAATGGCGTACTGGCTACTGTACATTCAAATGGTACAAGTTCTGCTCCTGTTCATCCGCGCTACGAGAGAAAACAACTGGGAATTGCACTTGTCTGCTGTTCGTTCCATGCTGCCGTGGTTTTTTGCTACTGATCGGGTGAATTACGCCAGATACGGCTCCATTTATTGGTTGGAGATGATTGCTCTGGATAAAACGCACCCAGGAAAAACTAGAAGAATATTATTGAACTTTAGCAGTGACAACGAGTACGAGATTCGTCATTATCGCGTGTTGTTTGCTGACGCCACTATGCAAAACTCGTGTTGTGAAATCTTGTACTCAAAAGCCCGACGACTATGTCTTTTACGAGATGGCGTAATCAAGCAATACGGAGTTCGGCGCAAACATTACGAATCTCGTACTCGTATTCGTAGTAGTATTCACTCCTAAAGCGGTCCATTCTCATTCTTCATGTGACAAAAAGACAATAGAAAATTTCTGAGTAACTTCAGATCACTGTTTTAGCTGACGGTCATTTGTATGGATTAAATGTAGGAGCTCTCCAGGTAGTGCCGTAGTGGTTGAGAACTGGACGTGTCAAAGACAAGATCGGTACGGATTTTCTTCAACAGCATGCGACCAGACGATGGAGCAAACATTTAACAGGGACTCGAAAACTAAAGGCGGGATTGTTGGAGTTACATTGAACCGTGCGGCTGTAAAACGGTGGATTTTGTCGCATTCGGAGAGAGCATCCATGACGAGGAAATGCTATGTTCTTGCTGACCATAATGAGGAAAAAAGGTTCGTGTTTACTTATTTTTTTGGTTTAATTGTGAAATCCCATATATGTGCATGCTGCATGCATGATAAAAAAGAATGACTTTTACTCCATTGTAGATCACGTAAAGACGTCGATTCCACCCAAATTAAGCGTCATAATGCTGAGGTCGAAAGCGTTGTGGAAACGCTATCCAATATGACGAATCCATTTGATGACGATCTTCAGGAACTCGTAAATATTGCTAACGGTGAAATTGCTACACCTGCCGTATCAAAGGATCTTCTGAAGTCCCGCGATATTGGCGAGGAAAAGTTCGCAGAATTTGTCTCAGAGAAGGTCAAATCTGACAAACCAGATATCTTCACGACCATAAAGAAGACAAAATTGAACACGTTTTCGAAGAAGACCACCAACGGCAAAACAAACACGAAGCAAGGGAAAGTCGTTGAATTACGTAATGATTCAAAATTCATATCCCGCCTCTTAGCCATTGGACAATCACGTGAGATTGACATGCGGAACCTGATGAAATTCAGTTTAAGACAGTATCCTGCGCCTTTGGCAACTGTCAATGGCAATTTAGTGAAAACTGAAAAATGTAAACTAATGCACGAATTGTTACGCCGTGCGGACTGCACTAACCAGCCTCCCGAGAGTGCCGATGTGCTTCTGCTTGATGGAATGGCATTATTCCAGACGCTCAAGGATATTCCCGAGACATTTGGTGATCTAGCAGAAAAAGTCGTGAACATTATCATCAGGTTCGGCAAAGAAAGTTCAAGCAAATAGGGTGGACTTTATTTGCGATACTTATCCGTTAGTCAGCATAAAAAATCTTGAGAGAGAAAAGATCGAGTCGGGTGTCACGTGGTTAGGATTGGTGGTGCAACTCAGAAAGTCCCTCGACAATTTAAGAAGTTTCTGTCCTTGGGGGAAAACAAGAAGCTTTGATTCAGTTCGTTTTCCAACACATGGCCACGCTTGATCTGCACCAGCACTGCAGGATGTTACCTTGTTTTTTCACGCATGGAGCAGAATGTCACAAGTTTTTCACTGATTTCAGCGATATACTTTGAATATTGAGAATGTTGCAGAGCTGCATTCAAATCATGAGGAGGCTACGAGATTACTGCTACACGCGCAACATGCGTCTTTAATGCACACCACTAATGTCAGAATCCGAAGTCCTGACACGGATGTATTTGTATTGATGTTAGCGCATAAGGCCCATCAGATCTCGCTTAATTTTTGACACTGGTTCGGGAAACAACAGAAAAAGTATTGATGTCAATGAAGTTGCTGATCAATTGGGATTGCGTTTATGTAAAGCACTTATTGGCTTTCATGCATCACGGGTTTGTATTTATTTTATACATGTGTACATTACAATTTAGCATTGCAAGTAGTCTGAGTGAAGTCGTAATATAGTCCAAGCTCAGATAAAAATGGTACGGCTACCTTTTTATCCGTGCCGTACCAAATATCACGTATAGTGCGTGTAAACGAGGCTTTAAACTTAATGTGAAAACCTAATAACTTGTCGTCTTCTCTCAAATATATACTAAAATATATTCTTAGGTTGCGACAGTACCAGTGCCTTTCACGGAAAGGGAAGGTGGCGTCCTTGAAAGTGTTAGATGATTTTCTGATTTTTACGAATCATTTGCCAATTTGTTTTGCCCCAGTCCAGACTTGCTTCATGCCAACTTCAAACAATGTTGACGAGGCGAGATTCAAAATTTTCAGTCTGGGAAAATTCGACGCAAATCAATGCCGTGCACAAAGGATGCACTGTTTAAGCATATCCAACGGTCGGTTTACCAGGCAGCAATTTAACGCATTGAATGCCATAGTAGATTACCCTGTTATTACCAACCACGGATGGCTAGTTGACGACGATGGTAATGTAAATGTAGATTGGATGGATCTGCCTCCTGCACCAGATGCGATATTGGAAAAATCGAATGCACCTGCAAGAAAGGCTGTGCTACCAATCGTTGCTCGTGCATGAAAGCTAATTTATGTTGCACGAGTCTTTGCAAATGCATAGATTGCGTAAATGGAAAAATCCCGATCAATTATCTGATAGCGACGATTGTACTTCCGAGATGAAGCCGACAGCGACAATAAATCATCGAATACACATAGTTCAGACATTATCTGTAATTCCATTCAGATGACGTCATTATAATGACTATGCTCTTTTTTGGACAAACATGGCATCTAGCTTACATATGCACAAGACTCCCGATTACCGAAATACTGCGAATAAAATTCAGAAATATCATGCAGTTTGAGCGATAGATAGAAAACATGCCATTGTGATGACGTCACAAACTTTCATTGCCGTTTTTGAGTAGTTGTGCACACTTATGAACGGGCTCTTTAAATATCTATTTCCTAGGTCATGATGCCTTATCTTCGTCAAATTATTTAGCCTTCTCGTTGTGTGCAACGGAATGCCATTTCTAAGGCTTTTTATTTGGCACGGTGACGGCCTATTAGTGGCAAAACACCAAAGACGTCCTGGAAAGTAAAGAAATGATTTTAGGACAATATCCCAGAAAAACGCGTTGTGGGAAACGTTATCGCAAGAAATTTAATTCGCAGTCAGGTGTGACTAAGCGGATGCGAAGCAATGGCAAGTTTCTATGCACATTAGCAAATGGCGGCCAGTTGTTTAGCAAATACCTCGTACTTATTTCGTTATTAATACTTTTTATTACATTTTTCCTCGCTCAAAATCCAAAGCACAGTGTATTTAACGATGTTTCTTCATTATTTGTGGGTTGTAAACTGGATATAAGATGTTATCCGAGTAGAAATTCAGGTTTATCTCGCCATGGCAAGACATCGTGTGCTGTACCTACTAGATCAAAAATAACGGCGTGTGTTCACTTGGTCAAGTTTTCTCTTGCTGCTGGATATCTTGTCCTCTTATCTAACGATGTGAATTTGAATCCTGGACCAACTGCTGGTGCTTTGGTGTGTCCATGGTGTGATAAATCAATTCGGGGAAATCAAGCTCGTTTGCACTGTGCATTGTGTGAACTGTTTTTCCATTTGAAATGTCTCGGAGCTGAATACGATCAGACTGGCTGTTGTCACCTATGTAGTTCTTTGTCACAAGGCTCGACTCAGCCTGATGATTCGCCATCCGATGAGCTTTTTCTCCCTGCTAAGCTCCGTGAGATTCTGAAGCTACGTGGATTTAAGATTGTCCATCAAAATATTCGAAGTCTTATGCGTAAAATTGACGAGATTCGTGTTATAGTTAATGAATTAAAGTCGGGACTACACGTAATTGCCCTAACTGAAACATGGTTAAATAAGGAGATACTAGATGCTGAGCTTCAAATCCCGGGTTACAATCTATTTAGAAGGGATAGAGGTGCTCATGGAGGCGGAATTGCTGTTTATGTTAAATGTAATATCTCAGTCACTAGAAGAGAAGACCTGGAGGACGCAAGCGTTGAGGGTTTGTGGTTAGAGATATCTCTGCCTAAATCTCGTGTATTCTTAGTTGGTACCTTTTATAGGCCTCCTAACTCCTCAAGTCATCATGATAAGGATTTTATGTTTAAATTGAACAACAACTTGGATATTGCCAGTGCTCAGGGTAAGGAAGTTTTAATCACAGGTGATTTAAATGTTGATCTATTGGCCAAGAGAGATGTTATACCGGAGTGTAAGCAGCTCAGATCGGTATTAAAATGTCTGCAATTTAAACAAGTAATTGACAAGCCTACAAGAATAGCTCCCAATTCTTGTACACTTTTAGACATTATAGCAACGAATCGCCCCAGAATATAAGTAATTCGGGAGTTATAACTACCAATCTGAGCGATCATGAAATGACTTTCTGCGTACGGAAGATTAATTGGAAAAGGGCTCCTGCTCAAATAAAAACATTTCGGAATTACGCAAACTATGATCATAACGCCTTTTGTGATGATTTAAACGGTATTGATTTAATTCCTAATGGAAATATTAGTACATGCGTCAATGATTTATGGAACTCTTTTAGCTCTGCCTTTGTTTCGATTGCAAATAGGCATGCTCCTGTTATACAAAAGCGAGTGCGGGGGATTGATAATTGTCCGTGGCTTAACAGTGATATTAAATGTGATATTCGCCAACGGGATTATCTAATTAAAAAGGCAAGGAAAACAAATTTATCTGAAGACTGGAATAGATACCGATGTTTCAGAAATCGTGTAACAAATAAAATTAAAGCTGCTAAAGGGTGCTACAATAGGAAACTTATTGAAGAAAATAGTGGAGATCCAAAAGCCTTTTGGAAAACGATTAAAAAAATCATTCCTGGTGAAATTAAAGAAAGGCCTGTGAGTATGAAGATTGGAGAGAGTATTTCATGGGATGTGAGGAAAATTGCAAATGCGTTGAATAGTTTCTTTGCTACGACTGCTCGACGTCTTATTGACTCTGTTAATGAAGTTGTGCCTGATGCATTCAATAATGTTAATCGTATTGGTGATTTTACCCAAGCCGATCAGCGCTTGCCGTTTGAGTTCCATGAGGTCCCAGAAAGTTTTGTTTTTCGCCAGCTTCGCACTCTTAAAACTAGTAAAGCAGTTGGATTAGACGATATTCCATCGCGACTACTTAAAGATGCCGCAGGTATTGTTGCCAAACCATTAACTGTTATCATTAACGCATCGTTGTACCAGGCTAAGGTACCAGTTGAGTGGAAAGCAGCTCGTGTCGTTCCATTGTTCAAGAAAGGTGATGTTAATAGCATGGACAATTACCGTCCCATTTCTATTTTGCCTGTTGCCTCCAAGCTGTTGGAGAGAGCTGTACATACACAGCTTGTCAAATATCTTCGTGAGCACAATCTTTTAAGTCCATACCAGTGCGGTTTCAGGAAAGACCATTCTACTGAATTCACAGCCCTTTCCTTTGCTGACGCAATCCGGAAGAACATTGATGTTGGTCAAATGACAGGTGCTGTTTTCGTGGATTTGCAAAAGGCGTTTGACACCGTTGACCATATGACTTTGATTCGTAAGTTATCCACAATCGGGGTCATTGGTCACGAGCGAAACTGGTTTGATGACTATCTGACAGATGTTTCCAAGTTGTTGGTCTTAATGGTGTCGTATCAAACAGTGAACCCGTGATTGCAGGGGTACCACAGGGGTCAATCCTTGGTCCTCTACTGTTTATACTACATGTCAACGATTTACCTAAGGTAATTCGAGACTGCAGCATTTTGATGTATGCGGATGATACCGTATTATTCTGTTCCGGCTCAGATGTCTCTAAGATTGAAAAAAGACTTAACGATGATCTAAACCAGATCGGAGAGTGGTTGCGTGAAAATAGCTTATTTGTGAATGTCACAAAAACTGAGTCAATGTTATTTGGAACTGCTGCTAGATTGAAAAACGTAGATCGTTTCCAAATTCGAATGCATGGGCACATCATTCAACGTGTTTTTGAATTTAAATACCTAGGTATTATATTTGATGTGCATGTTAGTTGGAATGCTCATGTGAAATATGTTCTTGGGAAAATGGGAAAAAGGATTGGGATGTTGGGACGTATCAGGAAAAATCTAACTGTGCACAGTGCGAATACAATTTATGTGTCGTTCATTCGACCATTTTTGGATTACTGCGATTCTGTGTATAACTGTTGTGGTGAAGTGAACAGCAACTCTCTTGAAAAGCTTCAAAGACGGGCTGCGCGAGTAGTTTGTAAATCGAATGACAGTGACAGTGCGATGGATTTTTTAAAGTGGGAAACTCTTTTAAACAGACGTGAACATCACATTTTTAATATAGTTAGTAAATGCATTGGTGGCAAATGCCCGCAAGTTTTTAGAAATTACTTTAATTTTAATAAGAATATATCTCAACGTGCAACAAGGCAAAGTGACCATCTTCATCTGCCTAGAGTCAGAACAGAGATTGCAAAAAGAAGTTTCTACTATAATGGTTGTATAATATATAATAAACTAAAACAATGCGATTGACTTTCTATTTTAGTCTAGTTTGTATTGAACATGAACTTAAATTATTATAGTATTCTCAGATTTTATAAATTTTTAAACTCTTGTATTATATTCATATGTATATATGTATTATCTTATTTGTATATCAGAGCTCCTATTGATAGCAGTGACTCTTGTCGCTGACAGGACTACTCTGTTTAAATAAAGGTTTACTACTACTGCTTTAAGAAATGTTGGGAAAATTTGAAGGTGCCAAAAAGGTTCCTCCTAAAGAAAAACGGGCCGCTAAATTAACTGGTGGTGGTGTATCCACATCACCCGCAGGCGAACAATCATCGGCTATTGCTTCAGTGATCCCTGCTCAAATAGACAGCCTAGAAAACCCTTTTGATGACGATAACTACGAATCTGATAAGCCGGGTATATGCTATAGTAGAAAGATTATGGTATTGGGCATGTTTCATTTCTCATTCACGCATTTAATAGAAACCGAAAATGGCGAGGCTCAGTCTGGTACAACACCAGTCCTACAGTTACTCCGTATCAACAACCGTCAACTGTTGCATGTAGAAGCTGCCTTGTCGTTACCAACGACCACAAAAAACCAATATCTGCGGGAATATAGTCCGTTCTTCAAACGGATCATTTCGGCTTCGGACAAAGTTGTACAAAGTAGCTGTATAGCAACAATAATAGTGAGTGTTGTTTCTAGTTTTGTACGTAGACTCATTGATAAGCATGGAAATAGTCTCTTAAATAATCCAAATGTTCTCCTCTATGGATTTCTCGTTCTTTCTTGCGGTGTTTGCGGATTTCAACAGTGGTGTCATCAGATAAGGCCGACATGGATATGGACAGCCACTGTCGCCCAGTAAAATACCATAAATGTCCCCTCGTTCAAACTTTGCACATAAGCGACTGTTATAAAAAATTCTCGCATCGTGAACGCTACCTGGCCAGCGTGTGACTTTATTTAGAATTTCCAAATGTGCTCCGCAAACAACTTGCACGTTAATGGAAAAATACCCTTTTCGATTTCGATACAGCTCTGCAATTTGACCCCCGGGAGATGTAATTTTAACGTGGGTATACAGTCTTTTGCTCCAACAACGTTGGGAAATCCACCAATGCGCCAGAAATTAAGCTTGCTTTGCAGTAGCATATTCTCATTAGGGAATTAATGTTATGTGATTATTCTTTAGACGAGCAATAGCTTCCGACACGCGTTTTATAATGCGACTTGCTGATGGCTGGGATATTTCACATACATGTAAGTCCGCACATGCTATAACTGGAACATACCAGTCGCATAAAATCGGAGAGTTATCAGCAGTTGAATATCAGCGGGAATTGGTCTTCCCCTGTCGTTATGTGCACGTATATGTGGTCGAATAATTCGCAGCAACTCCTGAAAAGCATCCTTTGTTAACCTATATCTCCTCCTAAATTGCTCATCGTCATGTACGTGTCTATATATTGAACGTATATGTCTTCCGTTTATTTCTGTTATTGAATATAATATTATCGACGGCAGTCAGTCTATTTAGCCATCTGCCGGCCATGTTTTTATGACATACACACTCGTGAGTGCAGGTCAAGGGAGGTATACATTTCACTCACACTTCACTCCACTTTTAGGCCTCATTGGAGAGTGAGTAACGTCTTTGAATGACAGAAGGGTGAGTGTAACAATCGACTCAATGAGTTCGAGGGGGATCTCATTGAGTTGAAAGTTTCATGCACTCATTGAGCATAAGCGTCCACTGGTTAAATGTGAGTGTGAGTGAGCTTTTAGAATACAGGCGTTAGTCTTTCAATCTACGTCTACATACAAGGTATTCTGCGAGATAAAAAATTCAATAAACATGCTTTCACACCTTATCCATGGACGATAGTCGATTGCTTCGTTTGTTTGTTTGTTTTTAAAGAATAACGCATGTAAAATACACCAAACTTCATATCACGCCATTTTTTTAATAACGAGAAGATTAAATAGGCTAATGACTTGGATATAACGAGATATTTAATACGTTATATCTTGCTCGTTATATTTGCACGTTGTAATTTCACCATTTACACGAGCTACAGAGTAAATCAATTCCAATTTTCCTTTATCCATGCAGTTTTTACACTAGGATATGATCACAGACTAATGGATGCACTATCGTTCAAGTATGTCTTTCTAGCTTAAAGCTCTGCAATCTTGCGACTTCAAATTTTGACAAGTGTTAAATTATCAGGTTCTTCATCTCATTTTGAACTTATATATAAAAGCATTCTAGATGAAAATGTCTTTTTTTTTAATTTAGTTATACAGCTACTATCTGCTTAACTTTTTAAAACTCTGCAAGTGTGTATGCCTCTTTGTAGCTATGATGACGACGAGCTGTGCAAATTATGAAGCCCTTCACACATCCAGAGCTTTAGGGCTAAAAAAGTCCCGCAAAATGTTGTATGTTTCTCTTTGAAAAGCCCTTCACACATCCAGAGTTTAGGGACTAAAAACGTCCCGCGCGGGACAGGCAGTCCCGCAATATATGTTGTATGTTTCTCTTTGAAAAGCCTTTCACACATCCAGAGCTTGAGGGACTAAAAAAGTCCCACATTTTTAGTCCCTAAAACTCGGATGTGAGAAGGGATTTTCAAAGAGAAACATACAACATTTTCCGGGACTTTTTAGTCCCTAAAGCTCTGGATGTGTGAAGGGCTTCAATGAAGAAAAGTGGTCGACGTTTTCAATAATTTTCACAGCTCGTCGTCATCATAAACTATAAGAGGCATAACACACTGCAGAGTTTTAAAAAGTTAAGCAGATAGTGGCTGTATAACATATTAAAAAAAAGACATTTTCATCTAGAATGCTTCTATATATAAGTTCAAAATGAGATGAAGAACCTGATAATTTAAGACTTGTCAAATTTGAAGTCGCAAGATTGCAGAGCTGTAAGCTAGAAAGACATACTTGAACGATAGTGAATCCATTAGTCTATAGATATGATCAATATGATCATATCCTAGTGTAAAAACTGCATGGATAAAGAAAAATTGGAATTGATTACTCTGTAGCTCGTGTAAATGGTGAAATTACAACGTGCAAATATAACGAGCAAGATATAACGTATTAAATATCTCGTTTTATCCAAGTCATCAGCCTATTTAATCTTCCCGTTATTAAAAAAATGGCGTGATATGAAGTTTGGTGTATTTACATGCGTTATTCTTTAAAAACAAACAAACAAACGAAGCAATCGACTATCCTCCATGGATAAGGTGTGAAAGCATGTCATTGAATTTTATCTCGCAGAATACCTTGCATGTAGACGTAGATTGAAAGACTTAGCTATAAAACACAACAGGTCATATGCAATTTGTAAAGGAATAATTTCATAAAAATTCAAGTTACATATATAGTTACACGAATTAATCCTATATTACTTGCATACTATATACCCTTTATCAAACTGTGAATCTGTGATATAAAAATTATTATATATTTACAGAGGGTAAGCATTTCAGTGTTTTAAAACAATAAAAACATAATACACGTTAGCGCAATATACACCTGTAGTAAAAGATCGCAAACTCGCTCGAATAGAACACATAACATCGTATATTTTAAACCAATAACATCTCACGTGATATGTGTTTGACATCAACCCAGAATATTAGTTAAAATGTTGAGCTATAAATAGTTCAAATTAACAACCTATTTAACACTCTAGTCTTCAACAACATTCAAAATTAACCTGAAATATGAATCCCTACGACTAAACAGTTCAAATTGTTTACATTACCATGCACCATTTTACTTGATTATCTACAGTAAAACTGTCGTTTCTCTAAAAATTCTGCGTTTGTTCTTTTCTTCGCAATTCACCTATGACTGCTGCATTTTGTCGTTGGCGACCAAGTTTCGCTACCTTGGTTGACGGCTCATGTTGCTCTGGCTGTAAAGGATCTGGCAATACCTTTATTTGATTTTCTGTCGATTTCACTTCCTCCAGTATCAGATGTTGAACCGAACGGCGTAACAGTAAGACCTTGTCGTCTTTCCCACCGAGAACCTTTACGATAACTGCACGAACAACTCCATCATTCCCTGGTAAAAGCTTTTCTATTTTTGCCAATTTCCAAAAACTGCAGCTCGTCTGCTCATTCTTTAGTATAACGATGTCTCCCACGGAAATCTCGATCATTTTGCTGCCTGACTTATTCGCTTGCTCTCTGCAAATACTCTCCTCCATTGTTTGAAAACTGTTGCAGTAACTTTCTTTGATGACGCGATCTTCTCGTCAGTGAATGATAGGTGCTGACTACTTCGTAATGCTCACTCGATGGCATAGCGGTGATACGTCGTCCATAGATTAGGTGAGATGGACACAATGGATAGGAGATAGATTCCTCGTCATCATATATGTAGGTAATTGGTCGCGCGTTAATGAGTCCTTCCACTTCTATTAAAATGGTGTTTAGTTCATCATATGTTAAGCAGCATCTGCCTATTACTTTCTTCAATGTTCTCTTGATACTTCGGACAAGCCTTTCCTAGAAGACCCCCCACCAGGATGCTCTTTCCGTGATGAATCTCCACGGTATACGATTGTTTGCTAGATAATGACAAACTTCTGGTGCTCGGTTTAATTTACAGATCTCTTACAAGCCCCTTTGAACGTTTTTGCGTTGTCCGATAACAGTAACGACGAAGTCCTCGACGACTAGCAAATCTTCGAAAGCTCTTAGGAATGACTGTACTTCCAGTGATAGCGTCAGTTCGAGATTTACAGCTCTTGTTGCTGCACAAGTAAACAACAAAATGTAAGTTTTCTTGGATTTGTTCGATATCTGGTTTTCTTTCTCTTCCTTTACGTACATTGGTCCTGCGAAGTCGAGTCCCACGTTCGTAAAAGGGGGTTCGTCTGAAACACGGCAGGTCGGCAAATCAGGCAAGGGTTGCGAATGAAACGGTTTTCCATCGACTTTCTTACAGACGACACATCTCTTGATGATTCTTTTCACTGTCTCTCTTCCACGCAATATCCAAAATCGTAGTTAACGTGTCTCTTATTCCGTTGTGCTTGACTCGATTGTGAACTTCTATCACGAGCTGATCGACTATTGTATGCTTCGAAGGTAGTATGATTGGATTCTTGGCTTCTAAGGGGGCAGTCGAATTGTATCCTTCCCTTGCACCTAATTACTCGATCTTCACCAAAATAAAGGCCGAATTGACGTACACGTTCTCGCGGAAGGCCTTTCCTTTTTCCTTGTAAGAACTCGATTTCTTTTGAGAATTATGTCGATTGAATTGATTTAAGCCATAACGACTCAGCTACGTCCAGCTCCTTTGCTGTCAGTTCTCTCGCTGTTGATTCTGAATTTTCAATATTTCCCTGGTGGTTTGATGATAGTTTGCATTTCAACTTATTAACGAATCTCAAAATGTACGCTGTTACTCGTAATAGCCGCTGAAAGCTAATAGCCGCTGAAAGCTGCTGAAGTGGTCACAATTTATGATTACGTCTAGATTTATCTTAGGGGACTCCTTGATTCTGCTAACGAGGGAGCGGACGATGACGGACGGGTTCTTAACGGTTTCCTTCATTGCGCTTTCATTCACCCGGACAAAACCTCCAAGACTCTCTCGGTGTCAACTGTCGTATTTCATACACTCTACGTTTCACGTATTGGTTCCAAGCTTTGTCATGTGTGATCCAACAAAGAACGGCTCTTGAGTCTGTCCAATTGAACTTATCAAGTTTTAGATTGGCTGAAAGACACTTTTGTACGGCATTGATTAATCGAGCGAGGATAGTAGCTCCCAATAGTTCCAGCCGCGGAATTGTTTGTTCCTTTAGAGGCGCTACCTTAGTCTTGGATGCTACGAGTCTTACGTCAATATGTCCATCTGCGTACAAGGCTCTCCAATAAACAACGGCTGCAAAGGCTGTTTTGAGGCGTCACTAAAACCATGCAACTTTGCCTTCGTTGGCTTGGCGGTCGGTGTGTTGTAGCATCTGGGGATTCGCACATTGTCCAGGTTATCTATCTCATTGATTATCATACTCCACTTCGAAAGAAGATCGCCACTCAGTTCCTCGTCCCAATCCACCTTTTCTGTGCACAACTCTTGAAATATTGCTTTCATTCTAATTGTGAATGGGGTTAAAAATCCAATAGGGTCGAATATTTTTGCCGTTACTCTTAGAACTGTCCGCTTTGTAGTGAGTAATGACCGAGCATAGACTGCTAAAGAGGATAAGCTAAGCACGAATTCATCTGAATCGGGTTTCCAGGGAAGACCGAGCACCTTGATGAGGTTGCCTTCGTTTGCGTTTGGATCCATACCAATCGATGCCTTTGCGTAAGATTGATCTTCCTTTACTGATTGGGATTCTGTTATTTTTTCTCTGCGAGCTTCTCTTCAGCGGTGATTATCCTTTCCATAAGTGCCTTTGAATTGGAATTCCATTTACGCAGGTTTAAACCCCCTTCTAGCATAATTTGCTTCGAATCTTTGTAGATGTTGAACGCTGTGTCGTAATTTTTAGCTCCCGCCACCAAATCATCAACGTATAATGAATTCTTCAGAATGTCCACTATCTCTGGACTTTGATCTTTGTAAAATTGTAGATGATGCTCAATCGTCGATCCCAAAATGGCAGGGGATGGTCAAAAACCAGTCTGCAAAATCGATACTCCACTATCTTGGGTTTCATGTCGTGAATTTTTTCAAACCACAGAAAGCGTAACATATCTCGGTTGACTTCGTCGATTCCTACCATTAAGAAGGCTTTCTCAATATCGGCTACGAGGGCAACAGGATTCAATCGGAACTTCACGAGAATGTAAAAAAGATGTGGGATGTAGTTAGGACCAGTAAAAAGAGAATCGTTTAAGGATCGTGTTCGTGAAGCAGTCGTGGCTGATCCATTGTAGACAACACGCAACTTTGTAGTGGTCTTGTCTTTTCTTCCTTCACCATGGTGGGGAAGGTAATGCACACCGTTTTCATCCTCATTTCTTTCTTCAGTACGTTGCGGCACTTTCTCGATAACTCCAGATTTCAACTGTTCTTGAATGCCGTTGTCATATTCACGTAGGAGTTCGGGTTGCTTTATCAGGCATCGGTGCAACGATCTTAACCGATTTTGACAAAGTTCGTAGTCGGTTTCTATCTCTAAACAACTTTCTTTCTAGGGCAAACGAACTTCGTACCGCTCCCCTGTAAATTTGATATCGCGGATGAACTCATGCTCGACTCTCGATGTTGAATTTATAAACTTCGCAATTTTGTCGTTTACATTTACTGTCTCTAAACGTGTTCAAGAACAGAGTTTTCTTTCGAACTGGTTCCAGCTTCAATTTCTCTTGAGTTGAATTCGTGATATAAGAGCGTTGACTACCCGTATCAAACAGAACGCGAACTGGAATTGATCTTGCACCGTTAGTTGCATTTGCTCTAGCCGTTTGTAATAAAACAGTGCCCTTGCAGATTTTCGTTGCCGTTGCCGTAATGTCCTCATTCTTCGATCGGCTTATTCGTAGGTTCTTTCTTTGCCTCCTTGTTCTTTCGCATATTCTCTATTCTCTTATTTTCTGGACAGACGGATTGGTGATGTCTTCCCTGGCAATGGCGGCACTTTCTTGGATTTTCACAGACTCTAGCATTATGTCCTCTTCGCAAGCAGTTAAAGCAAAGTCCTGTTTCACCAAGGATCTTCTTTCGAGCATCACAACCAACGATTTTCTCGCACGATGCTGAATAATGACTGCCATTCCAATATACACATTGTATTTTAGATTCCTCTGGAAGTTTTCCACATCTAACAAACATTGCATGCATTAGCAGTGGGGATGTGGCCACTCTTTACGTTGTTACCTTGATATTTGGATCCCGGTTGACTGTTTCTACTCGATTTTGTGCTTTCGCTTATCTCTCTTGCTTCGATTTCGAATTTTATCGTATCAAGTAAATCATCGATCTTCCAAGCCTCTTTTGGTGCTTTACGGGCAACTTGCAAACGCATTTCGTTTGACAACTTTGACATGATGATAGGTATCAACAGACTATCATATTGATCCGATGAAACACCCAATGAGGATAGACCGCGAACATGTACGCTGATTTTATCATAGACGTATCTCAGAGATGAAGATCGGTCTCCGGTGCACGCTTGGATCTTAAGAATTTCGTCCATATGTGTAGTGATGACTTGTTGCGGTCGTCCAAACCGATCTTGTAGAATTTCTGCAGCAGCATCATAGTTGGCATTGGTGAGATGAAGTCCTTGAATGGCACGTAATGCCGTTCCTTCGAGTAAAGAATTTAGGTAATTATATTTATCGACCTTTGTAATACCATCATTCGGCTCGATCGACTTCGAATCCATCAGGTGTTTTTAGGTGTTCTTCTGCTTCTCTCGACAATTTTGTACACACGCCACGATGGCCGCCACGCTTCGCTCGTAATCGGTCTAATTTCCCCTTATTTTCGGTCATAATTCAAATTAATTTCGCATTTAACTCTAGTAATTTCGTTTAGATTCCGCTTGACAGATTTTCGAGCGGCCCACGTTGGGCGCCATGTAGTAAAAGATCACAAACTCGCTTGAATAGAACACATAACACGATATATTTTAAACCAATAACATCTCACGTGATACGTGTTTGACATCAACCCAAAATATTACTTAAAATGTTGAGCTATAAATAGTTCAAATTAACAACCTATTTAACAACACCCTTAAGCTCAAAAATTTTGTAAAAGTTATACAGGGTGTCCCAAAAAAATGGCCCCCTATACAAATTACTCATCTTTTGTTGAACGCGCGGTATTATACCTGTGGGAATTTAAAATAGTTTCTAAACCGAACAGCAACACAAAAATTTGAAATTACAAATTGATTACTAATTCCAGTAAGAATGCCTTAAAATGGTTCAACTGAAATCACAGCAGCGAGTATTTATCGTAACAAATTACACGTTAACCCAAAGCGTAGCCGAAGTGCAAAACAGGTTTAGAGTCGAATTTCCCACTCGGAATCCCCCTTGTAAAAAGACAATTAGGAGAAACGTTCGTCAGTATCAAAACACGGGAACAAGCTTAAACCGCAACAAGGGATATTCGGGCAGGCGAAAGACTGGTCGAAGTGAAGCGAACGTTGCAGCTGTGAGAGCTTTGCTAGAAAAAAACCCACGAGGCGTTAGCTCTCGTCGTAATTCTGTTGAAGTTTCAAAGTCAACCTTTAACAGGATTACAAGATTAGATTTACGATGGCATCTTTACAGAATGCACGTACGGCATGAGCTATTGCCAGACGACTTGCCACGTCGACTACGCTATGCGCAATGGTTTAATGAACACTGTCGAAACCAAAACTTTTTGCAGAGCATCATTATTGGAGACGAAGCAGGATTTGCAATGAATGGAGAAGTTAACTCCCACAACGTGCGCGAATATGCACCGAAGGGACAAGCACCGGCATTTAACTTCGAACGCAGGAATTCCCGTGTAAAGCTTACTATCTGGGCAGCACTTTGCGATAATGGCGTGATTTTAGGCCCTTAGACCAAAATGTGGACTGCCTCGCATATCTTCAGATGCTCAATGAATTTGCTTTTCCTCAACTTGCCATTCATTTCAACAATCAACATTGGGAAGGAATGTTTTGAGGGCTCTGGTGGGCGCAGGACGGCGCTCCAGCACATCGCTTCAATGAAGTTTTCGGGCAGAATCGTGTGATAGCGCTGCAACATAATGTGGAATGGCCCCCTCGCTCGCCAGATTTAACCCCATGTGATTTTTTATGTGCATGGGGATATCTTAAAAATAAAGTGTTTGCCACTCCACCCCAGAACATCGATGAGCTACGACAGAGAATAATCGAGGAATTTAATGTTTTACGGCAGCAGCCTGAAATGATTCGTAATGGCGGTAATGCAGTACGCCACATGCACAAACGGACAATTATTTGTGTCGAACGAAATGGGGGACACATTGAGGGGCATGGCCCATAGCTTTTTCCAAAGGCTAAATCAGTTATTTCATGTAAAAAAAGCAGAAAACCATTCATTTGTAAAATCGTTTTGCTTGCTTCCATCATCGCGATTAATTACTTTGACGAATAAATTACTTGCACCGTTTATGTACAATTCAGTTCAATTCCCATAGGTACAATAACGCTCAAGAATGATTTGTATAGGGGGACATTTTTTTGGGACAACCTGTAGAGAATTGTGCAAAACCGCTAAATAGGCTGTGACCAAATTGAATATAGCTAGCATATATATGTACTGATATATGCAGTTCTTATTCACTTCCCATTGTAATGTCCATAAGCAAGTGTGTTCACTCCATCGTTTAAAATATATCGTTTGTCGTCATATAAGAACTAAGACCTATTTTATTAAGTATAATGGAGTAGATTTCATGGCGTTCACTTCGAATCTGATTCATGCTAGCCATTGTCAGGTACATGAGTACTTTGGAAAGATCCGGGATGGCGAATCCGACATAGATGGGACGGTTTAGGTAAAGCTTCGTCTTTCTCATGTTGACGGCCGCTAAATCTTCTGAGAATATACGGAAGTAGTCAAAGGAAAGGGACGCTATTAGTTTTAATAGTGTCGTCTTGTCGTTGACGAGTTTGACGTCGACGCGCTTTCTCAAATTTTCCATGGTTTTACCAAACACCGAGTTGTTCATCAGTTTAAAAAAATCTTTCTGGAAGTCGTTTGCAGTGTGGTTTCGTCTCCCGGTGTTAAAATCAATATAAGACTTTAGCCATGTGCTTTGCTGGAATACTAAAACGCGGTAGATCTTTGTCAGCTTCATGCCAAGTGTCAGGCATTGCTTTAAATTGCGGTAATGAACCACATAGTTGGTCTTGTCTTGAAGATTCGGCATCAACTTAGATACAGCGCCACCACCAAACTTTCCGAGACATCCAGGCAGTACGGTGACAACATTTCTGAAGAAATATTCATTTTCTTAGGTGCTAGAGGATAATCGTTGTGAAGATCGTGTAAATCGGAGGGATAGTGAAGGTCCACTTCCAATGTGTAGCCTTTTTCGTCATCGTCAGCAAAGTCTGTGATGTCAAGTTCTGCAATCTCTTGGTCGGTTAGCCAGTCAAACTTACCCGTGGGTAGAGGCTGTGACATTGCCCAGCCGAAGAGGTTGTTAGCATCAAGATACATCACGTAGGAAGTATCTTTTTCTGGGTCATAATCGGGTATGTATGGATTGTTAGCTTTACCATAACGGTTGCTAATCATTGAAATTCCACCGCGAGGACCTTCTTCGATGAATAGATACATGTCTGGATCGGTCAGCAGCTCGAGTTCGACTTCAGTCATTTTCAAACACGCTTTCCAGGCTAGACCAGGACTTGTATAGAAGTGGCAGGGATCCAAGTTGTAGGCTTTGAGGCATACGCTTCGAAAATTTTCAAACACATCCGCAAGAAGAACGTCCGACGTTAAGTACAAATCATGGTAATCACCCATGTTCCGAACAGGAAAACTTGTTAAATGCATTCGTCGCGTGTGCGTAATATTCGTCTGAAACATGTTCGTCGTTCAACACATTGTAGAAGGATTCCTTCGGTGGTAAGGTTGGCTCTTCAAATCTCTCTATGCAGTCCATGTATTCGTAGGGGTAGACACCTTTTCTTAGCAGAAGGGATATTTTGTCGCTGTCGATGTATTTCTTTAGAATGGGGAACTTTTCAACGCCGTTAGATTGGATACTAACTTCTCCAACGATGCATTCATGAATTGTAGGGAGTCGATATAATCCAAATTATCGATGGAGAAGGAGATGTACTTGTCGGTGTTGTTTGGAATGCAGTTGATCTTCTTCTCTTTGAGTTTACCAAGTCCTTGCATTATGAGATGAGAATCATACCCACGTAGATTATGAAGAATAACAGGAATTCGGCCGATAAAACTATAGTTCAAATTGCAATTGTTGTGTGCAGCCCCACGGTACTTTCCTGAAAGATGACAGTGGTCGCGAACACAATCAGAACCCAATTCATATCCATGACAATGGCCTGCATCTTGAAACGCTTGCTCTTCTTCTCTCTCAATTTGCATGGGTTCGACCCAATCCAGTTTCTCTTGAATATATTTCTGCTCTTCTTCTAAACACTTTAAAAATTTGTCGACTGCATCTTCTCCGCGATACACAACGGGTAGTTTGGAGTACTTCGCATGGTCGGATACAACAATGTAGGAAAATCCACAAGGTTGGTGGTGTTGGTATTTTTCAGTGGAGGATTTTTCAGGATTTGGTTTAACTAAGTTGATCTTGGTGATAAAACTTTCGAAGTCGGCGTAGATTGCAAAGGGCACTTTCAACTGCTTGTGGTAGTCTTTAAAGAACAGTTGAGCATTATCTTCATTTCGGAGTTCATTACGTTGTGGACCGTGTTGAGAGCAATTGGGTTCGTGTTCTTGGAGGAGATCGTCTCGGATAAATCCATAAAGACAGTAACGACAGTAATACATACGAGCCTTTTTCCGGTTTTGGCTGTAGAGTAATTTATTCAGATCTTTGATGAGGCAGTAATGTCTAGTTGTTCCCTGGAAGTATAGTAATAGGTTTACGTGGGTATCAAAGTGTTCCTTTGTGATGTAGATGGGAAAGAGTACATCCTCAAAGCCAAGCACGTTCACAGAAATATGTTCTGACGCTCAAATTTTTCAATCTTTTCAACAGTAACAGGAAACTCAATACCAGCCAAATCTAGTTCATCTTAAAACTGTTGATAATGATGCAATCTTTCCGCATTCTGTTTCACTGGGTGTAGAGCGGCGAGGATAGACCACATGAAACATTTGTTATCAGAATTCTTCACGTTTATGATAGCTTTCTTAGTCTTTAGCTTGCTGGGTAGAGGGATATAACTGGATCCTTTAACTGGAGAATACTGAGCGATGCTCAGGTCAAGATGAAGGATCTCGTCTAACATCCAACCGCTTCCTTCTTTTTGAAATGACCCGTACTTTAACACTTATGAACCATTTGATACCTCTTTGCTTTACCAGCTCTTTGGAAAGGTGATTCAAAATGGATTTTGTCTTGCCGCGTAAGAAGTGAGATATGTCCTGTTTCTGATCCTTCCGCGGTTTCAACTCGATTTTCTTCAAGGAATCTTCAAAAGCTGTTGTCGAACTACATGGGTTATCTTCTTCGACGTGATTATCTGGTTCGCCTTCTCCAATTTGAACACCAGCTCGTGCCTTCTTTGAGACGCAACCACTGTTATTTTCATCAGGTCTTCTTTTCAATGGATTCCCTTGACAGAGAATTTGATGCTCCACCAATTTATCATGACGGTAAAAGCTTTTTCTACAGTTGGTGCAGGTATGAGTATCGGCGCTTTGGTGGTGTCTTTCATGTCGCTTTAGCGCATCCTTTCGTTTAAAAGACGCGTTACAATGTTCACAAACAAACTTCTCCTCTCATGAGTAGTCTTTATGGCGAGTCAAATTTCTCAGTTGAGTGAACTTCTTCGAACAAGCCTTGCAAGTATAATCCATTCTACAAGCAGAGTAAAAAAATATGCTCAGACTTTTTCTTCGAGTTAATGATATAGCAGCTACATGGAAAGCGTAAGAGTTGATTTATTAACACTAATGCCCCAAATAACTAATCTACCCAACCACAATATCTTTATCAACCGTTCGTTGCATGACTTTCCCAAGGCGCAACATCTTACCTTGATACAACTCTCTTTACCCTCTTCAGACTTTAGCAGCAAAATTCAGCAAATTCAACATTATCGTCTTTACAGTTACGTCGCAGTTTACAATTCCAAATTTGATAAATTTCTCACCTTATATCCAAGTAAAATGCACCTACGGCTTATGGTGCAAACATAAATATTTCGGATCAGATGTAATTTTGCGCATGCGTTAAAGGTTTTCTTATTTAAACGTACTCGATCTTGCCTGTCGTTCAACCATGGGTTGCTAGAATATGATGTAAATATTATGATATACACGTACATAATTATAAATTATTGACTAATCATTGTGTAAAAGCGGCAGAGCGTTAAATCATGTAAGCTAAGATATCTAAGGCCCCGTCCACACGATGCCGGAAGAATTTGAAAACGCAAGAATATTCTTACGGTTACGCGTATCGTCCACACGTGTCCGGCGTTTTCGCCCACTGAAAACGGAAGAATCTGAAAACGCTCTCCAGAGTGGAAGAATTTGAAAACGACGGCTGAGCGGATACGTGTGGACTGCTTCGCCGGATAAATTTGAAAACGATGACGTCACGTATCAAGTCGTTTCCATATTAATGAGGCTTGTTTCAAGTCTGCTGGCTTATGCTCGACTTTATATTGCTATATTAACCTCAAATAAGTCTTATTTAGATTATTTTCATGGTGAGTAAAATCGTTGCCAATGCTTTTGCGGAAGTATTTTACGAGAGAAACATGTCCAAAATGGCTATACACAATTTCTTATACACGACATGCATTTAATAGACACTCAACAACAATATTTTTGAGTTTAGGCTTGTCGTCTGTCGAAACAAAGTCCTCATTCTTGTTTTTTACTTTGTATTTGGTAGATTGTTGCTTTGAATTCGACATCCAACCTGTGACACCAGGGTGGAAATCATGCAGGTGTATTGCGGGATCAAATAACTTTAGCGTTTTCGGATCGTTTTTGTGTTTACGTGTGGACGTGGATAAATACTTTAACAGATAAATATTTTTGCGTTTTCAAATTCTTCCGGCATCGTGTAGACAGGGCCTAAACTAATGCCTGAAGTCTTGAAATATAAGCAAGAACGCCGAGACTGTGTTTCGTTTCAACACAAACTCTGGTTATCATATTAGACAAAAAAGCTATACGTTATTGTTTATGTCTCATAGTAAGTCTCGGTCTTCGAAAAGTTCATTTTAAATTTGCTATTTTTTTGAATTAACGCTAAGATCTATAAAATACACGTGTATAGCTATAAGGTCTTACAATAAAAGGCTTTTGAACACATCGGTAAATTGACAACCGGCTGTGATATAAAATGATTATGTCGATGTCATGTGCATCCCCTACAAATCGCAGGTTAAAGTATTCTGGGGTCACTACATTTACGTAGAAATTATAAAAGAGTAACAGAAAAACCCATCAAGAACGAGTTCAAAGGGCAGCTTTGACAACGTATAATCCTGAATAAATTAGCAAATACCTGAATAAATTTAAAATAAGAAGGCGGTAATGACGTCATGTGTGGAGCAGGGCGCTCCACCCGCTCCAGAGCCTCCCTTCTGTATACTACTCTTGTTAACTAATTTAATGTAATGAAATGTTTGTGAACCTTAACTTTCTTCGTCAATTAATGTAAAATGATATTTGACATAAGTTCTCAAAGGCGGCTTCTGATAGACAAAAAATACTTATTGTGAATTTATGTTGATGATATTGTTAAAAGAATTTTATAAGATAAGAATTTTTCTTGAATATAAAAAAAAGTGTATTGTGTTATATAGATACACAGCTAAACAGACATGCGCTGAAGTCATGACGTTACTCATAAAAAAATTATATATCTAACTAATCTCTTAAATTTCTAATATTCTTTTATGTGACTGTACGTCACTAATCCTACCAATGACAACACCATACAATGACAGTCATGTTCCCCAACTTACTAACTTATGAGACTAAATTAGCTTCCAGTTTCCACTGCAGCGCTTTCCTTGCGATATATAGTAACTTCTAGTTATAGGAGATAAAAACTCTTGAATTGAAGGAAACGAACCAGTTGGATTTCCTTTAAACAAGACGCCTGATCTGGCGTTAACTCCGGCGCACGTGCCAGTCTTTAATATAGAGCTTCTGAACATAAACAATACAGTTCATATTCGCATTTAGATGCCTTGCGAGTTGCGAACCTATAAATGTTCGATTGCAAAATTTAGAAGCACTTCGTACTTTAAAAAGTGTAGAAGTTCAATTGTTCAAAAATTTAAATAAACCGCATGATACATTCGCCTTGTCTTACACTTTGCTTTTGGAATAGGCGCTGATACAGTTATATTAAATCTTCAATCCTGTGCAAACTACGACGTGTCAACGCGCCCATACACGACCACATCATCTTATTAAACGGCGAAATAGCAGCGATATTATTAAAATAGGAACAGAATCTACATGTATTAAATATATTCTTACCCCAATTCAATCTAAACTTAATCGAACAGCATGAAAACAACGGTTTATTTGTTCCTCTTGGAGGAATTGCCGTATCATGCGAGCAAAATCGAATCGCGCATCGGAAAATTAGCCAAAGCTGTACACCACAACTCTTAGAAGATAAGATTGGGACGTAGATAAATACGGTTACATACACATTTCAAATACTAGAATGGTTCGCGCCATTTCAGACTTGCGACGACGAAAAATAATAAAAAAAAAAACAAAAACAAAACAAAACCGAGGCGAATTTTCAACTCCGTTGCTGACGCCGGAGTAATTAGCTTAATTAACTTTAAAGATGATGTAAAGTCCGTTCTGCGCATATATTCTGCGCATAACAATGTTTGTTTATGTTGGTTATATAATCTTTTACGAGGGTTCGAAATATACATTACATATATTAGCATAAATTATATAAATTTTATTGTATACACAATATATATACATATATATTATATGGTTATATATTGTTATATGGTTATATGGTTACATGGTTATGTGGTTAGTGGTAATATGGTTATATGGTTATATGGTTATATGGTTATATGGTTATATGGTTATATGGTTATGTGGTTATGTGGTTATATGGTTATGTGGTTAGTGGTTATATGGTTATATGGTTATGTGGTTATGTGGTTAGTGGTTATATGGTTATGTGGTTATATGGTTATGTGGTTAGTGGTTATATGGTTATGTGGTTATATGGTTATGTTGTTAGTGGTTATATGGTTATGTGGTTATATGGTTATGTTGTTAGTGGTTATATGGTTATATGATTATGTGGTTATGTGGTTATGTGGTTATATGGTTATGTGGTTAGTGGTTATATGGTTATGTGGTTATATGGTTATGTGGTTAGTGGTTATATGGTTATATGGTTATATGGTTATATGGTTATGTGTTTATGTGGTTATGTGGTTATATGGTTATGTGGTTAGTGGTTATATGGTTATGTGGTTATATGGTTATGTGGTTAATGGTTATATGGTTATATGGTTATGTGGTTATGTGGTTATGTGGTTATATGGTTATATGGTTATATGGTTATATGGTTATATGGTTATGTGGTTATGTGGTTAGTGGTTATTTGGTTATATGGTTATGTGGTTATATGGTTATATGGTTATGTGGTTAGTGGTTATATGGTTTTGTGGTTATATGGTTATGTGGTTATGTGGTTATGTGATTATATGGTTATGTGGTTAGTGGTTATATGGTTATGTGGTTATGTGGTTATATGGTTATGTGGTTTTGTGGTTATGTGGTTTTTTGGTTATATGGTTATGTGGTTAGTGGTTTTGTGGTTATATGGTTATATGGTTATGTGTTTATATGGTTATATGGTTGTATGGTTATATGGTTATGTGGTTATATGGTTATGTGGTTATGTGGTTATATGGTTATATGGTTATATGGTTATATGGTTAAGTGGTTATGTGGTTATATGGTTATGTGGTTAGTGGTTATATGGTTATATGGTTATGTGGTTATGTGGTTAGTGGTTATATGGTTGTGTGGTTATATGGTTATGTGGTTAGTGGTTATATGGTTATGTGGTTATATGGTTATGTTGTTAGTGGTTATATGGTTATATGATTATGTGGTTATGTGGTTATGTGGTTATATGGTTATGTGGTTAGTGGTTATATGGTTATGTGGTTATATGGTTATGTGGTTAGTGGTTATATGGTTATATGGTTATATGGTTATATGGTTATGTGGTTATGTGGTTTTGTGGTTATATGGTTATGTGGTTAGTGGTTATATGGTTATGTGGTTATATGGTTATGTGGTTAATGGTTATATGGTTATATGGTTATGTGGTTATGTGGTTATGTGGTTATATGGTTATATGGTTATATGGTTATGTGGTTATGTGGTTAGTGGTTATTTGGTTATATGGTTATGTGGTTATATGGTTATATGGTTATGTGGTTAGTGGTTATATGGTTTTGTGGTTATATGGTTATGTGGTTATGTGATTATATGGTTATGTGGTTAGTGGTTATATGGTTATGTGGTTATGTGGTTATATGGTTATGTGGTTATGTGGTTTTGTGGTTATGTGGTTTTTTGGTTATATGGTTATGTGGTTAGTGGTTTTGTGGTTATATGGTTATATGGTTATGTGTTTATATGGTTATATGGTTGTATGGTTATATGGTTATGTGGTTATGTGGTTATATGGTTATATGGTTATGTGGTTATGTGGTTATTTGGTTATTTGGTTATATGGTTATGTGGTTATATGGTTATGTGGTTTTGTGGTTATGTGGTAATGTGGTAATGTGGTTATGTGGTTATATGGTTATGTGGTTATGTGGTTATGTGGTTAGTAGTTATATGGTTATGTGGTTATGTGGTTAGTGGTTATGTGGTTATATGGTTAGTGGTTATGTGGTTATGTGGTTATGTGGTTATGTGGTTATGTGGTTATGTGGTTATGTGGTTATATGGTTATATGGTTATGTGGTTATGTTGTTGTTTGATAATGAATGTGATTATGTGGTGATGTGGATCACTTTATTATGAGTAATTTGAATTTCATAGTCTATAATTTTTGCGCTATAGAATGTTACATGTATTAAGCTATACAGGGTGTATGAAACTGAAAAATGTCCCAAATGTAAAAATTCCGTTTTTGAGGATATTTTGCAGAATTTGGCAAATTTTTGTGTCCCTAGAGATAGTTAAGACTTATCTGGTACACCTAGGCTAAGTTTGGTTTTTCAGTAACAAAATTATGTTACCGGGGGGGTGGTTCCTTTCCACTGATATTGAGAGGGCTTGCGCGCGAAAATGTGAAGCTGAAATTGAGATATTATTTAGCTGTCTAAAAGTAGGAAAGCTTTTTAATAAACTGTCAAAGTTTCAGGAAAAATAATGCATACTGGGAGCAACGCGCGACCCCTAAAGGTGACAAATATTTCATTGCGCGCAGTGGATTAAATGCATCGTTGATTTTAGCGTGACCGATCTCATACAAGGTGGGCAAATGAATAAATTAAAGCGAGAAACTGAACACAAAAACAAAGCGATTTATTCGTGATGTTAATCCTCAGCATGTCCACCATTTCATTCTAAGCAAACTGTGGCTTGTCTGAGCATACTAAACACTGAACAGCGAACCATTTGTCTGTCCATTCGCCTAGATTTGCCAGTCGTAGCGTAGGCGATTTGCAAGAAAGAATCTCGAACGAAATGGATAATTTGAGGCAGGACAGACAAATGTGGTTTGCCGTTCAGTGTTTACCATGCTCAGACAAGCCGCAGTTTGCTTAGAAAGAAATGGTAGAAATGTTGAGGATTAACATCAAGAATAAAAATCTTGTTATTAAATCGCTTCGTCTTCTTGTTCAGTTTCTCGCTTTAATTTATTCATTTGCACAGCCTTGCATGAGATCGGTCACGCTAAAATCAACGATGCATTTAATCCACTGCGCGCAATGAAATATTTGTCACTTTTAGGGGTCGCGCGTTGCTCCCAGTTTGCATTATTTTTCCTGAAACTTTGACAGTTTAATAAAAAGCTTTCCTACTTTTAGACAGCTAAATAATATCTCAATTTCAGCTTCACATTTTCGCGCGCAAGCCCTCTCAATATCAGTGGAAAGAAACCACCCCCCCGGTAACATAATTTTGTAAATGAAAAACCAAACTTGGCCTAGGTATTCCAGATAAGTCTTAACTATCTCTAGGAACACAAAAAATTGCCAAATTCTGCAAAATATCCTGAAAAACGGAAATTTTACATTTGGGACATTTTTTTTATACACCCTGTATAGCTATACGTGATATTTTGTATGAAACACCCAAAATAATTTACATTACATGTATTACCGTGCCCGTAAGACGCTGCTTCTCGCGTTTAGAGATCGTCCAGCTTTCCAGAAACTAGCGATCCGGAGGGACAGACATATCTTCTTGGAGAACAGGATCACTCCTGATAACTCACTTGTCGTTTCCATTTTTCTGGACTGTTGAACGCCTACTCGTTCGAATTTTGGAGTTAGACACCCCCCCTCTACCGTATTGAATAAACACATAACCATATAATCAAGCACTCTAAATCACAATTATGTGCAAAAATTCTTTATATTATCTTGTTTGAAGCAAATGATAACAATGACAATTAGCACTTTACTATTAGATGGACTATAGGCTAAGTTTTTATTTAACAGCTTTTTCTAAATATTAGCATAGAAGTGTTCTTCAATTTTTTTATTTTTTCTATTTGTTTCTTGATAACGTCTAGCGATTTTTTAAAGACCGGGAGTAGACTCAAGAAATGATTCTCAGAAACAATCCGAACGATCTCATTATATTCTTTATAAACATAATCCGGATCTACGGTATTTTCCTTGCTTTCAGTAGCCTTGACTATTGCACATACAATGAAATATTCGACATTGTTTAAAGGCTCCTCTGCTTCATTCGATGTACCTATCCGATTCCTTACAAAATTTCTCGAACTTTTCATTGGGCTAGACTGAAGAAATTGTGTTCCTCTACTTTTTGCGTTTCGCCGCTTTGGATCTTTTATGACACTTTCTTTGCAAGCTATTCCACCGCACATTCCCTTACATCGACATCCATCTAAACACGTTTTGTATTCGCGTATGCAAACGCAATGACTCTTATACTTACGTTTATCTATTCCGTGGGTGTTCGAGTACCTCCCACAGCGACAGGTTTTCGTAGTAACTTTAGTTTCCTTTGTATTTATAGGTGTTGTCGGGGATTTATCATCGATTTTACTTTCAATATTGCGATTTACAGTATTGCCGTTTTTGTCCACATCCACTAATATGTCGTAATGTCCGGGTCCTTGATGTCTGTACGCTAAAAATATGCTGAATTCCGATGATATGATCTCCCTCGGACAGATCTCAATGAATGGGGTTAAGTACTGTTGTGATAAAATCATTAGTGGCAATTGCAGTACATTCGCCATGGCTAGAGGCATTGCGTCGCCTATAGGCGAAGCAAATACACCAGCATTTAAAAAACGAGTAGCTTCATAACGAAAATCAAACTGGACGTTTCCAAAAAAGTTAAGATAATAATCCATGTCAGGTCCTAACCATTCATTGACTAATAATTGGCGTAATCTTATTGACGTTTCAGGAATGTCAAATGGAGTAGTAATTCCAAGATTTCTAAAATGGTTGTTTATAGATTCTGGTATATGCTGAGTACGAAAGAAATTTGCTATCTGTGATGCTACAGCAAAAAAAAACAGTTTCCGTCCCCTGAGACTGTTTCTATTTGCATTGCAAAAGATCTAGCGACTGCATCTAATGTTGTTCTTGACACTTCATTGCAGTTATTACTTTCTATTGGCATCACAGAAACTGGGTCGGACTGTGCGATAAAGGGGAACATTCTATAATTGAACTGAGTTCCGATTTTTTTTTCAGCCTTTCCGCTGAGCGCCATAATATAACTCCGTTGTATAAAAGGTTTGTGTTTTGCACTGTTTGGTGATTTATTCTTTTCATGTATGTATGATCCTCCTCGCTTTCGTGTTGCATAGCATTCAGCATGGTAACAATTTTTTCCAGTATTTTTGCAACGCTTTCGTCAGTAAAGGATGATAATGATTTAGTCTGACGTTGTTTTTCATATTCTCCTTCCTGAAATCCTCTTAGTTCCAGCTCATCGATTCCGAATTGCTCCGGTTCAGGCGAATTAATAATGGTTTCGGTACTTTCGGCAACATACTTATTTTTATAATTTTCAATTTCAATTTCATGTAGAGTTTTTGTTTTTTCATTCCTTTCAGCTAGCTTGTAAAATAATTTAAACATTTTGGCGTAAACGAGGGGAAGTCCTATTCTATTTGAAGTTATTACTTTGTTGAGATGCTTATGCAAACGTTCGTTCCGATTTGTCCCACAACCTACATCAATTCCAGACAGGCATCCTTTATTTATGTGTACCAAAATGTTTTTCAATTGATTTTGACTGCTAGTAGTAAGGACAGGATTTCCATTTTTATATCGCACGTCATTCCACTTTGCCTTAAATTTGTTGAGGTTCGACAAAAGAACATTCGGCTGAGGGGTTGGCATGCGCCGTTCGATGTTTGTGTCAGATGGATCACGAAATACTGCTGCATAATCCTTCGCCACACGAGAGTACATAGCTGAGCATTTTGGTATAGTTTTTGTGAGTCGCTGCACAGCGTGAAATATATCCAGTTTAACAGGAACGTCAGGAAAAATTGAAGACAAAAGATTTGCCCATTTGCAACAATTATCGAGGTATATACCGTCCAGTGGTCTGTTTTGCGACTGAAAACGGGCTGCCAGGTTTTGAAACAATAATTCCAATTCCGAAAAACTTTCTGTTGTTGTGAATTTCCACTGTACTACCGATCCTTTTTCATTGAGTACACAAAAAGTCCTTGATATAATTTTACCCATTTCTTGTCGCTCTCCCGGATGTAACCAATATTTGCTACAGATTTGAAAGTATGGTCACAACTAATCCATCTAGCAGGAAGTGTGGAAAAGTATTCTCTAAACAATGTTTCCTCTGCTTCAAATTTTGAGAGAATTGCGCCCGAAAGAAGTGAAATACCTGGAACAGAAATAGACATTTCACGCAATGATGGAAATTCAAGTAACTCGGACATAGTTGGTAAAGTGCCTGATCTATGACTTTGCATGAAATAATCGTGCCAGTATCGTTTCTCTCGTTCTTTATGATTTCGTTCATATGAACGTCTTATCATATCTTCAATTGCATTAGTTGTAACTCCATGATCAATCAGCTCTTCCATCCAAATAAGCAACCGTTCAGTAAGGCTGGACCTGATCAGAATACGTGAAGAAAACACAAAAAATGAGCTACCTCGGATAAGGTTTGGTGATGAAGTTAGTGAATAAGTAGATATACAATTTAGTAGTTATATGTACGTGTATATCGAAATGAGTGTTGCAAATTGTAATTGTAAATTTGAGATTTTACTAATTTGAGTCGAAGATATACAACTAATACAAATCTATATACAGTGCAACCACAATCACGACTACCAAATTAACTGAAATTTGTTATTCATATCTTTACATGTGTTAAACTGAGAAAACTGTCACTGACAGACCGCTCGTGTAAATAACCAGCCACATATGACTGATATAAATGATTTATTATTATATGGATGGGGTATGAATGACCTTTAAATTCAAATATTATGTATTAATAGCTGCCTCCGATTGTAAAATATTTACTAATGTCATGAATATAAGTTACCTGTGACTCAATTCAAAAGGCATATACGTTTTTTGGAATTGCTGCAATACTTCCGGGCTGGTAGATGGTATTTCATTGTGACCAAACTTGCATTTATACAATTTTGCTACGAGAAGTACAGGAGAACTGATGTCGAATATAATCCGAGGATTGAAACGTTCAGTCCGCCCATCTTTCCACAATGACGAACTCTCCAATGGATTGTATTTCCCGGTGCTTTTAAAACACAAAGGGCAAAATATCGTATCATGTTGAAAACGCTTCGGATGAGCTAATGGATGAAAGAGGATATAGGGGAAAATTATATAATCGTGTGGAATACTGGTAGAGTGTTCTTCTGATTTAGGATAGTCCATCTCCACAATGGTTGGAGGATTTAATGCGTTTTGCTCAGAAAACTCATCTTCAGCTCTTGCTGTTGCATCACTGACATTTCTTGGCATGTTCACTAAGCTTCACCCCACACGATGAAAATGGACTGCTGCTGAAAATGAATATGCCGGAAAAACAATCCAAATGTTTTCATTATTTTTCTTATATTTTATCTGCTGGACCGTGATATCTGAAAATATATCTGGTAATTTGGAAATGAAATCGACACCCGTTCTTATATCATTTCTGCGAGATTTCTATATATAATTAATTTCAACACTTCATGAATGTAGCGACGCTAAATTAAGTCAATGAATAAGTCAATTAACACATCATTAAAATATTGGCATGCAAGAGTTGCAAGGTTTCGGTTAGGTTTTAATTTGGGGATATTTGCAGAATGTGAAGGTTCATTTGGAATTGTTATAAGATTTTTATTTCTTCTTACGCGAGGTAGGAGATCTTTACAAGCTTTTACTAAAGTTCAATAATGTTCTCTTCCGTCTTCTCTTCTCTACTTCTCGATCTTCGTCGTTTTGCGTTCTTGTTTTTGGTTGTCTGTCCGGTAAGGTTGAGCTTCTTAACGTTTCACATGCTTTTTACACCGCTAGTCCACTGAAGGTTGGGGTGTTGTGCACGCCCTTTTATAGTAACGGTTGAGGGAAACTTGCAGACGTCATCAACCAGAGTGGGCTGATTCTTATCCAACCAATCAGCGTTGTGAGTTAGAAATGTGGGTTGGTCTTAGAAGCTCGTTCCAGCTCTCATATCTGGTTTGTTTAAGGCGTTGTCGCACTAGTCGAGTTGGTCTTCTGCTCAATCGATCAATACTTAAAAATGTTCACAACTTAAAATATTCATCATCAACAACTAGTAAAACTTACAAACAATACGTCTGTGAACAATATCTTTCAACTTAAACTATTTTCACTCTTATTTTATCGAATTGAACTTTTGATGACGTAATCTATTACATGCTCGACCGCGCAACATTTTTAACACAATTGATTGACATAAGAACTTGAATGGCCTACAGCATCCACGCACACTTTTTTAAAGAATGCGACCATTAAGATAAGTGAAGACTTAAGACTGTTTATCCAGGTATTAGTTCTGAGAGGATTATAAATATTTTCCTCTTATTACTTATTTAATCCCACGATATGTCATACATGAAAGGGAAAGGCGATTAATATTTGCTAATGGCCGAAAAATATATTTACTCAGGCGTCTTGTGGCAAAAATGATTCACTAATCCCTGTCATGCTCTTGATATTCCTATTTTTACAGCTATTTTTATATGCATATCTCTAAACACAATAAAGCTTTGCGTAACAGAATGATCCAATTGGCAATTATCTATTTGCCATATAAATTGAAATATTACAGATAGCTGAACAACATTATTTTGCTATTTTGTCATGGTCGCGTAAGACTCGATTATGTAGTGTATCATATCTTATCATATATAGCTTACATGCAGTCGTGTCATGTTTAAAGTAGATTCCCAAGGACACATAAAAACGATGTTATTAAAAAAAGCTGTTGTAATCTCAAACAATTTACGATAATAATCATTGCAGCTTTCCCTATACACATCGAATTATACCTTTACCGAGCTGAAATTAAAAACAAGTGCACATGCATGTGTAAATTATAAGCTTTAATGACAAGTAAAGTTGGACATAAGTTGAATATATGAATTAACATCACCCCCCAATTAAGCTTCTAGCGATGAATTAGGATATCGAAATTAGTCACACATACTTAGACGATTGTGCAGAATATAGGCGCGCAGGATATCCAGATTTCCTGCACATGTATTTATAACTATTTAATCTCCCGTGCATACAGATTATAACAGCCATTCGGAAACGGAACATACAAATTATATACCGATTTCGGAAACCAATCCTATATTATAGATAATATGTAGCGTCTTTTTCAGGGCTTTAATGTGATTAGAAGTTCTGTTGCTGATTGTGTAAGTGTCAATATATAAATGATCTTATTCATGGCAGTCACCAGAAGATTAATTTAATAGAGGGTTTATACTCACATAGTCATGTTCAAATAGTTGCATGCTCTATCAAAAGAGGTACATCACCCTCCAATTAAACTTCTAGCGACGGCCTGACTAAGCTCATTAAATATGAATTAGGATATCGAAATTAGTCACACATACTTAGACGGTCGTGCAGGATATCCAGATTTCTTGCACATGTATTTATAACTATTTAATCACCCCTCATACAGGTTATAACAGTCATTCAGAAACGAAACATTATATACCGATGTCGGAAACCGATCCTATATTATAGATAATATGTAGCGTCTTTTTCAGGGCTTTAATGTGATTAAAAGTTCTGTTGCTGATTGCGCAAGTGTCGATAATTTGTCTGCTTCATATGTTCATTTACGTCAAAACACCAAAGCTCAGTATATGCTTACATGCATTCTCATATATATGTAAGTCGAAGGCTTTGCGCCTATTGCAGCCACCTGCACAGGACACTGCTGTGACAGCATGACCATTTAAGGCTGGTTTCTAGTCAGGAAAATTATCCTACGGATCGTATTGGGCAGAAGAGCTTTTTTTCGTCCATTTGTTTTCAACCGAAATTAATTGCATCAAGAAAAAAAGGAACAGTATTGTTCGATCCGTTCAGGAGGATAATTTTCATGGGTGGAACCAACCCTTAGGGGTTAAACCCACCTCACCAGCCTCGTACCCAGGCGTTTTAATAGTAAAATATATAACGTTCCATTCAGTTGTATGGAGCTCAGCTGAAAAAAGGCGAGTTCGTATGTGTGATATATTAAAGCACCTGGTTACAAGTGCCACCGATGACTCATTTAGCACGAACTCCTTGAGCAATCAATAGTATATAAGCCTATTAAACTGCTAATATAGATTCTTTACACCGTTTCGACTTAAATGGTGATAGCTAATAAGATGTTCCGTTTCCGCATGACTGTTATAATCTGCAATGAGAGGGATTCTAATGTGCAAGAAATTTGTATATCCTTTGCTCCTTTTGAAACAAATGCGGTCTAAGTATGTGATTTCGATACCCTAAGTATATTTAATGATCTTATTCATGGCAGTCACCAGAGGATTAATTTAATAGAGGGTTTATATTCATATATTCATGTTCAAATAATTGCATGCTTTATCAAAACAGGTACATCACCCCCCAATTAAACTTCTAGCGACGGCCTGACTAGGCTCATTAAATATGAATTAGGATATCGAAATTAGTCACACATACTTAGACGGTCGTGACTGAGTGGGTGGTGACAAGTGCGGGGAAGAAAACCAACGACAGTGAGAAGGAAAATCGGGAACATAGGGAGGTCGTGCAAGGCAGCGCATTGGCGTTGGGAGGTTTCACCCAGCCAGAGCCATTTCTGGAACTTTATAACTCGTTACAGCAGAAACGAGACGGATTTCTTGATAGAATTCTCATTTGTTCGGTGAAACCGCATCTCCTACGAGAGAACGAAATAGAGAATTGGTGCGAGAAGTTGGACGAGTATGCCGTGCACGATTTCAAATTTAAGTTAATTGCCAGTATTCGTCACCATTGCCAGCGTTACACTGGTCATTATTTTAAATAATTAGCATATACGCATTGAAGCTAAATACGCACAAAATTTATCACTGAAGCTTCTGCATAAACACCACCATTCCTCTTTACATTTTAGCAATTTACAAAGCCATTTATGAGGAACACCGTAGTATCTCTGAAACGAGAGAGTACGCGTACGACCCTAAAGCTCGAGAAATTTATATTTCGTTTTCCAACAAGATGACGGACACGATGAACGAGCAGTGGAAAACAAATACCATCGCGTCTGACAATACGAAGGATAAGAAAAATTTCATAAGGTATATAATATAAGCATGACGAGATATAACACGGAGATGCGTAAGTGCAAAAAATTATGACTCTGCCGCTGTTTTTGGTGTTTATAGCAATGAAGGTTTTTTTTACACAGGCTTAGCTGCGTTGTTCATGTATTGTTGTCGGCATTAAAACATTTCGTGGTCAGAAAGGCGGAGGACAGTATCGAAGAAAACGAACCTTTTCAAACTCCGTTGGAAATATCAGAGGAATCGACAATTATTGCGCAAAATTAATTGACTATTTCCACGAACAAAGAAATGCATTTCAACAGGTATATAGAAATTTTCAGTTCTAGCAATAATATAGTTTCCTTATTCATTCCAATGTCCTAGCTGCATATGATGGCATGCGTAAAAGATAAACTTACGTATTTTAGAATTATCTATATCGGAGCTCTGTCATTATTGCATTAAAGAATACAAATTTATTAATCCGGCTATATTTTTTAAAATTGAATTCTGTTGTATTTTTTGAGATACATAAAAATCAGAGTTTTTGGTAAATCATAATGCATGTCATTTTGTGTATAAAATATGATATGTATAAATTTCTAGATATGCAAGGGAACAAAAGGTGGTGCTGGTAACAAAAATGGTAGTCACAACCTGGAGAAAAATGATGAATCAGTTTGTGCAGGCAACATTCTCGAAGGATTTGTGCAATGGTTTTTTGAAAAGTGCCAAAACCCAGAAGTTCTAAAGAAGGTATTCATTACTGCATGTAGAACTTAATTCCATTATATATATTGCTCGTGCATTTAATTATGTTAACTGCATATATACCGTGTGTAACTGGTCACCATTCATTTACTTGCAACCAATCGAATTAATGGTATTATGTAGCTACATGAAACTATACGACCATATGTATACGCATTTAATTTGTGTGGCTTTTTCATGTATAGCTGCCGGAATTCTGTATAATCAGAACAATAAATGGAAAGATGTTGTGGTTTTATCGATTCGAGGACTGTCCGATTAACCTAACCGGTCCCTGTCCATACAGCAAGGAAAGGATACGAACTTTTCTAGAAGAGAGAGAACTGGGGGTAGGGAATCGAGCAACGACACAGTTTTTAGCAAAAGGCGAAGAACCACGGGGGAAAGTGAAAAAGTCGATTGCCTTTTTCCTCGACAAACTGGAGACAGACCTTAAAAACAGACTAATCTCCTGTAAGTTTACCATCATGAAAAGTAATACATCTGTTCACTGCATCAATTTTAAAATGATTTGAATACCAGTATTTTTTATATCGCCATATATAGGCATAGAAGGTGCCAACCTCGATCCGTTGGACAATCAGCATGACATTTTGTCGAAGAAATTGACAGGTTTGTGCTTGTATGTAACAAATAAAAATCATATTTAGATACATGGTTGTATCCTTTCGTAATATTCCCATATGCTAACTCGCCTGTATTCTATAAAAGCGCACGAAAATTTATAAATTAAAAATATAATTTTATAGACACTGCTGAAACTGGATCTGAAGATTTAAGTAACGTTATACCTCATGGTGAGTTACATTGGCAAACCTTTTGGAGCTATATATATTTGCGTACATTCAGGCACTTTAATTAATATCTATATTTTTATAAATATGTTTTAATTTCAACAGTGTCTGGATCCGAGGAAAATGCATTCACAAATTGTGATTGTGCTACGGAAATTGTGAACAATGCTGGTAAGTTGTAGGGTAATATATATTAATAGGATTTGAAAAAAGTTAGGTTCTATGTGATCACACAATCAAACTAACAAAGTTTGTTATGGGGTATAGTCATTAAAAAGGATCAATTAATTCCCAAAACAATGTTCAGTATCAACTTTAAAATGATAATACCGATATGCATTAAATATATGAATTATCGGTTTCTATTCATAGCTTCCAATGAAGAAACTACATCTGAAAGAAATAACATTATATCTGGTCAGTTAAATTTGAATATTCCGATATAGCCATATGAACTTTTAAATAAAAGTAAAATTAGTACTTCAACTTACTGGTTAATATTTATAGCTACTGAATCTGGATCTGAAACTGGAGTAACTGGATCTGAAGATTTAAATGACGTTTTACCTCATGGTGAGTTTGATATTCTTTTTAGCATTGAAGGTTTTCCTTGACATATTTTAAGTTTTAATCCAACTGTAACAGATTATGGGTAATGCACATGCGTTGATTCTGTTTACAGTCAGTGTTTACATTTGGATTTTATTTGATGTTTTGGCGCCGTCTGACTTATTATACGCTGTTGAGATTTGAATATGCGTTCTAACATTCCCTTTTCTACAGTGCACAAAGATGATTCTAAAGAGCAAAGCTATAAAACTTATAATTAAAATCTATAACTGATGTTGGCATTTTCTAGAACACTCTGTCAATGATCTTTTGAACAAGGAAGTTGCACCTAAAGACAACAGGCTTGGAAAAGGTCAAGACATACGAGAGAAGCCCAAAGTCATAAACGGTCGCCAGAAGAGAGAACTGTCGAAACTCAGAGATGACTTATCAAAGTTTGATGAACCAAGTGGCAAAAGGAAGAGAAAGCAATAAACACTTCTGCATGCCGCATAATAATAAATTTTACATATATATAATATATATTATATATAATATATTTATATATATTATATATACTGTCGTTGTCAAAAAGGTTGTCCTGAGCAAGTATATGTATATATCGATCACGTGACATTATTATGCATTAACACGCGTGGGATTGTACAAGCGTGTTAATTGCGAGTTCGAGTATAGCCAGGTGAACGATTAGAAAATGCCAAGACCATATTCGGACGATTTAAGTTGGAGAATGGTTTATCAACGACTGTTCTACGAAAGAATCATCGACGAAATTGCAGCACAGCTATTTGTTTGTTCAAAAACCGTACTCTCAGCACCTTTTGGAACACGGGTGATGTGAAGCCTTGCCGTATGTGTCGCCCAACAGCGAGCGTATCTTTATTCCCACACGAAGAATATATTATCATTGGCTGTTTACTGCAAACGCTGCAAATACAGTTGAATGAGATAGCAAGCTATATCATTAATGCTACTGGCTCTGCATTTGGCCCGGAGACACTGTGCCGAGCTCTCTATAGGCTTGGAATAACACGCAAAAGGTACGAACATTATGACATTATTTAAGTTGGAATATATACTTAATAACGCATGCTGGAAATCATATAACTATATTAATAAGACGCAAGCTATTCCACCTTTTTCCAATTTATTACAAGATTCTAGTTGTTCTTTATCAACTCTTCAAGCCAGATTTTCTTTTTCAGATACAGAGAATTGCCCTTCAGCGAAGAAACGATAGTGGGCTACAATTCATGGCCGAAATCAGCCTTTTTGACCCAAACCTGCTCGTTTTCCTCCATGAAACAGGCATTGTATGTACTAATAATACCTTACTGTAACTGGATTGCACAAACTAGTAGATCTTTTATTTGGTTCTACGTTTTAAGGATAAACGAATTGCTCGGCAATAGTGCTTATGGATATAGTGCTCATGGGATACAGCTTGTTGTGAGCGACTATAGCTATGCACGGTGGACACCTCGCTATTCCATTATTTCGGCAATATCGTGTGATGGACTTCTTGCGAACTGTTCGTTAAAGAATCCTGAAGAAAGATTTGAAACACGCTCCTTTATCTATTTTCTTGATGAACAGCTTTTACCAGCTATGAATCGATTTGATGGGGAAAACCCGCGATCCGTTCTCGTTATGGTTGAGATTTGAATATAATTAATGCAAATTCGCTGTTCTAACATATGTCTCAAGGGATGACTGAATTTGTGATCATGTTTTGATCTATTAATATCTGTTTAAACAAACTTGTTGATGCACAAAGATGCAACTGCTAAAACTAGCAATATGCATATTTGTTAACAGATAACAACCCAACACATCATGTACAAGAAGTTGTAAAACGAGTGTACGACAGTCCTGATTTGAATCCTATTGAAGAGGTTTACATATAGCTTGCTATCTCATTCAACTATATTTGCGGCGTTCGCAGTAAACAGTCCATGATATATATTCTTCGTGTGGGAATAAAGATACGCTCGCTGTTGGGCGAACCATACGGCAATGCTTCACATCACCGGTGTTCCAAAAGGTGAGAGTACGATAGACGGTTTTTGAACAAACAAATAGCTGTGCTGCAATTTCGTGGATGATTCTTTCGTAGAACAGTCGTTGATAAACCATTCTCCAGCTTAAATCATCCGAATATGGTCTTGGCATTTTCTAATCGTTCACCTGGCTATACTCGAACTCGCAATTAACACGCTTGTACAATCCCACGCGTGTTGATGCATAATAATGTCACGTGATCGATATATACATATACTTGCTCAGGACAACCTTTTGACAACGACAGTATATATATATATTATGTATAATATATATATATTCGATGTACAAACGAACATTATATTAAAGAATAAATGTTATATATCACTGAAACTGGTCCCAGTCATTTTTAGCCAAGCAATATAATTTGAAACAATTTGTCTATATTATCGTGACAGTGTGATGGAGAACCTGTTCCGAATCCAAAATCTTAAGTCAGGGATCAAGTAGGGTGTGGTTTGAGATACGTTGACGTCCTGGACCTTGCTGATGGAAAGTGTGTCAGTACGTGAAAAAGTTAGGGAAAATGTTTAATATATATAATATTTAAAAATCCGAGCTAGCCGAATCAACTAAAGATAGGCCCGTCTGTTTCACCTTTCTACATATGTTCCTCTGGAAAAAAAAACTAAAAAAACGCAAAAAGTAAGAATCCCATGAAGATCTTGTTGAAATTCGATCCTGTCGCATCGATATTTAGCGCTCAAACGATATAACCGCTCAAGCTTTATTTTAGACGTATTTTTCTCGCGTCTCCTTCGCCTTCGGTAATTTTTTTCGGTAACATTTGCTCAGTATTACGAAAAATAAATCTTAAAAGGAACTCGTGGCAATCTTCATTCGTGAATATATCGGCAACCTGCCTTTACAACCTCCTTTCAAATTTTGATATGTTATACCTCTATCAACTTTAAATTTTAAAAAAATTCCTTGAAGGAAAAAATATTATGAAATGCTGCGAAAAATAATTGTACGTAAAACCAAATGAACACCACAACAACAATTACATAGCCTTTAATTGTGTGATATAACCACCTGAGAGCATCCAAAATACTCACGTATGCGTCCTAACTTGAAAAACCACACAACTGTCCATGTTATACATCCATAAACTGTGATATAATAGCGGACAACCATATTTTCTATATAACCACATAAAAACTAACCAAATAACCATATAACCACATAACCGCTTAACAATATAACCACATAACCATATAACCAAATAACTATATAACCACATAACCATATAACCACATAACCATATAACCACATAACTATATAACCATATAACCATATAACCATATAACCATATAACCGCATAACTATATAACAAAATAACCACATAACCATATAACCAAATAACTATATAACCACATAACCACTAACCATATAACCACATAACCACATAACCACATAACCACCAACCACATAACCATATAACCACATAACCATATAACCACTAACCACATAACCACATAACACATAACCACATAACCACTAACCATAAAACCATATAACCATATAACCATATAACCATATAACCACATAACCACAAAACAACATAACCATATAACCACATAACCATATAACCAAATAACCACATAACCATTTAACCACATAACCACATAATATATAACCACATAACCACTAACCAGATAACCATATAACCACATAACCATATAACCATATAACCACTTAACCACATAACCATTTAACCACATAACCACATAATATATAACCACATAACCATATAACCATATAACCACATAACCATATAACCACTAACCACATAACCATATAACCACTAACCACATAACCATATAACCATATAACCACATAACCATATAACCATAACCATATAACCATATAACCATTAACCATATAACCATATAACACTTAACACTTAACCACATAACCACATACCACATATAACCACATAACCATATAACCACTAACCACATAACCATTAACCACTAACCACATAACCATATCCACTAACCACAAAACCATATAACCATAAAAACACTAACCACATAACCATATAACAACATAACCACATAACCACATAACCATATAACCATATAACCATATAACCATATAACCATATAACAATAAAACAATATAACAATATAACAACTAACCACATAACCATATAACCATATAACCATATAATTATATAACCACTAACCACATAACCATATAACCACATAACCATATAACCATAACCATAACCACTAACCACATAACCATATAACCATAACCATATAACCATATAACCATATAACCATATAAACCATATAACCACTAACCATATAACCATATAACCATATAACAATATAACCACTAACAACATAACCATATAACCATATAACCATATAGCCATATAACCATATAACCACTAACCACATAACCATAACCCATAACCATATAACCATATAACCATATAACCATATAACCACTAACCACATAACCATATAACCATATAACCATATAACCATATAACCATATAACCACTAACCACATAACCATATAACAACATAACCATATAACCACATAACCATATTACCACATAACCATATAACCACATAACCATATCACCACATAACTATATAACCATATAACCATATAACCGCATAACTATATAACAAAATAACCACATAACCATATAACCAAATAACTATATAACCACATAACCACATAACCACTAACCATATAACCACATAACCACATAACCACATAACCACCAACCACATAACCATATAACCACATAACCATATAACCACTAACCACATAACCACATAACACATAACCACATAACCATATAACCATATAACCACATAACCACAAAACAACATAACCATATAACCACATAACCATATAACCAAATAACCACATAACCATTTAACCACATAACCACACAATATATAACCACATAACCACTAACCAGATAACCATATAACCACATAACCATATAACCACTTAACCACATAACCACATAACCACATAACCATATAACCACTAACCACATAACCATATAACCACATAACCATATAACCACTAACCACATAACCACATAACCACATAACCACATAACCACATAACCACAAAACCATATAACCATATAACCATTTCACCATATAACCACTTAACTACATAACCACATAACCACATACCCACATAACCATATAACCACATAACCATATAACCATATAACCACATAACCATATAACCACTAACCAAATAACCATATAACCACTAACCACATAACCATATAACCATATAACCACTAACCACATAACCATATAACCATATAACCATATAACCATAAAACCACTAACCACATAACCACATAACCATATAACAACATAACCACATAACCACATAACCATATAACCATATAACCATATAACCATATATTAATAAAACAATATAACAATATAACAACTAACCACATAACCATATAACCATATAACCATATAATTATATAACCACTAACCACATAACCATATAACCACATAACCATATAACCATATAACCACTAACCACATAACCATATAACCATATAACCATATAACCATATAACCATATAACCATATAACCATATAACCATATAACCATATAATCATATAACCATATAACCATATAACCACTAACCACATAACCATATAACCATATAACCATATAACAATATAACCACTAACAACATAACCATATAACCATATAACCATATAACCATATAACCACTAACCACATAACCATATAACAACATAACCATATAACCACTAACCACATAACCATATGACAACATAACCATATAACCACATAACCATATTACCACATAACCATATAACCAAATAACCATATAACCACATAACTATATAACCATATAACCATATAACCATATAACCATATAACCATATAACCATATAACCATATAACCAAATAACCATATAACCATATAACCATATAACCATATAACCACTAACCACATAACCACTTAACCACATAACCATATAACCACTAACCACATAACCATATAACCACATAACCACATAACCATATAACCACTAACCACATATCCATATAACCATATAACCACTAACCACATAACCATATAACCATAAAACCACTAACCATATAACCACATAACCACATAACCACATAACCATATAACCATCTAACCACATAACCACACAACCACATAACCAGTAACCACATAACCATATAACCATATAACCACATAACAACATAACAACATAACCACATAACCATATAACCATATAACCACTAACAACATAACCATATAACCATATAACCATATAACCACTAACCATATAACCATATAACAATATAACCATATAACCACATAACTATATAACCACATAACCATATAACCACTAACCACATAACCATATAACCACATAACCATATAACCATATAACCATATAACCACTAACCACATAACCACATAACCATGTAACCATATAACCATATAACCATATAACCATAAAACCATATAACCATATAACCATATAACCATATAACCACTAACCACATAACCACATAACCATGTAACTATATAACCATATAACCATATAACCATATAACCATATAACCATATAACCATATAACCACTAACCACATAACCATATAACCATATAACCATATAACCATATAACCATATAACCATATAACCATATAACCATATAACCATATAACCATATAACCATATAACCATATAACCATATAACCATATAACCATATAACCATATAACCATATAACCATATAACCATATAACCATATAACCATATAACCATATAACCATATAACCATATAACCATATAACCATATAACCATATAACCATATAACCATATAACCATATAACCATATAACCATATAACCATATAACCACTAACCACATAACTACATAACCACATAACCATATAACCATATAACAACTAACCACATAACCATATAACCATATACCATAACCATATAACCACTAACCAAATTACCACATAACCACATAACCACATAACCACATAACCACATAACCATATAACCACTAACCACATAACCATATAACCATATAAGCACTATAGCCATATAACCATGTAACCATATATGTATATATGTATAGTGTGTATGTATATAAAGTGTGTATGTATATATAGTGTGTATGTATATATAGTCCATGTATACAGTATGTATATAATGTATATATTATAGTGTGTATTATATAATTTATGCTTATATATGTAATGTATATTCGAACCCTCGTAACATGAAAATATAACCACGCAACGTGTCAACGCGCCCATACACGACCACATCATCTTTTAAAAGGCGAAATAGCAGCGATATTATTAAAATTGGACCGGAATCTACATGTATTAAATATATTCTTACCCCAATTCAATCTAAATTTAATCGAACAGCATGAAAAGAACGGTTTATTTGTTCCTCTTGGAGGAATTGCCGTATCATGCGAGCGAAATCGAATCGCGCATTGGAAAATTAGCCAAAGCTGTGCACCACAACTCTTGGGAGATAAGACTGGGAAGTAGATAAATACAGTCACATACACATTTTTAATACTAGTATATTTCGGGCCATTACACACTTGCGACGACGAAAAATAAAAAAAAAACAAAAACAAAACAAAACCGGGGCGAATTTTCAACTCTGTCGCTGACGCCGGAGTAATAATTGTGCTCCCGAACTGCCGTTTGTAATACAATGCGCTAATATCGCATATCATTAACATTCCAAAAGTTGCTCCCCCACTGATGGAATGTGTTGATGCGCGGAATATATGCGCAGAACGGACTTTACCTCATCTTTAAAGTGCCTATATCAACCTCAGGGAAATAACCTACTTAGACAGATTAGACGATTTTAAGAACATTTTCAATATATTTGATAAGACGAAAATTTGATCTTCATGTACCTTTCGGGCCTCAAAGTTGGCTTTTTTCGTGTTTGATCGTGAGGTGCTGTGAGTGGGAACTAGTTGTATTTTTTCACCGGAAGTGACGTACATTGGAGAACACGCTAATTTTGTAAACACGAAACACGCTTTAAAATATGGAATATTGCGGCAATATAAAAGTGCGAAATCTTGTATAGTATATAAACTTTTTGGTTCGTTTTTCGCTAAAACGACGTCGTCAAGTTTTTCCGACAACTTAGACAGCCAACATGATTCGGATATTTAATTCATCACGGATTATGTATTGCCAATATTGGAATTTGAAGACGATGCGATACTGTTGCTTCAAGAGACAGTACGCCTATACATGACGGTTTATATCAACCTTACAAGACAAACCGATTGCTGACCGTGCCGAGTATAATGAAGACTAAAAGAGGGACGTGTACATGAAGATAGAAGGCAGCTTCTTTTATTCGCAAAACGGCCGGACTATCCCAGTGTCAGATTGGTAAGTGAAATATATAAAGGCACTATATCATTACATATAAAGCACTACATATACTGACATTTCACCCTACTGTTTCACAATCAAAATAAATTTATGTTTTTGTAGGTGCAGATGTAAAAATTGCAAGATCGATCTCTTGGTGAATGAAAAACAGGAGCGTTGAAGCGTTGAGTGGAGAACTTGTCTTACAAGACGTTGGAGAAGTCCCACACTGGGAACTGCGTAACCGAGTTTAATTTCTGAACTGCATTGTATTTATAACAAAGGAGAGGACAATGTATTTCCAATCGTTTGCGTTTACTTATATACAGGGTGAGTAAAAAAAACTGACACCTTTGAAATTCAAATTAGCTGCGAACTTATGGCTGGAACATGACAATTCCCATGTACAATCAACAAAAACGATTTGATAAAACTGTTCTTTTGTATGTACAGAGCTTAGAATGCATTTTAACTCCCAATGGGAACAAACTTTATGTTTTAGGTTAATATATGCTTTGTATACCTATGAAATATTTTAAGCAACTTCTGTCACATTATAGCCGCTATCCGGCTAATTTGAATTTCAAAGGTGTCCGTTTTTTTTGACTCACCCTGTATAGGCTGAATATTAATGATATGTGTATATCATTTGCTGCAAATATATCAAGAATTGCCATGAATATCGTCTGATTAAACTGATTCACTGAATCAGCACGGTAAACTGGGTGTGACTTTTTATACTAAAGCGCGTGGTTGACACTACTCTACAAGGTGTCTCAAAAAAAACGCGAACACTTAAATATGCAAGAATATTAATATTGTTCGGGTTTGCACCATAGTTCAGCTAAAATGACTTTTAGCATTTTAAATGAAGGATTAAGAGCTATTTTCAATTTCCAGGGGTGCTTATCTATTGCGCTTTAGAGCTGTATTAATGTTCTGCATATTTAAGTGATTGCGTTTTTTTAAGACACCCTGTAGTCCAAAGAATGGGCCATGTCATTACCGAGGTCATGGTGCATGTGTAAAATCCTTTGTCAGTCAGAGAAGAATACAATGGATCAGTGAGGATCGGCATATTATTATCACTGTTCATTGCTGATGATTAATGAAGGGTCTCATTCTTTCCTAAATTAGCAGGCTATTTTACTCACCATGCCAATAATTACCATATTCATTGATCATATTCAATGATGGCAGTAAAGCTAATGCTAAAGTGATTGACGATGCGTGACGATGTATAAAATAATTGGGATCACGTTCAGACCTGTTCGGCCGAAGCATAATTTTAGGTAGATGACGCGGCCTTTTATTTTGCGTTCCTGCCTCTACTTATGTTTACAGAAACTGATTGTGCATGTGAGCTATATGCTAAAGTTTCAGCAGACAGTATTCACATCTACAAATATTACATGTTACTATTAAAGCATAGAAATTGCATTTGGTTTTGCAACGCATCCGCCGTATTGATTAACTCCAAATTTCATAAAATATGAGCGATTAGCCGTTTCCACATCAGAAGACGAACAAATCGTCTATAGACAAACAAATCGCCTGCTGTCGGCGGTCTGCAGGTGTTCTCTAAATACTGTAGCTGTTTTCACACTAGAAGACCATATGTGACGTTTAAATATTGATTATTATATTTAGTAAGACGTGCAAAGTTCAAACAGCTCAAAAATGTAAGCAAAACAACGTACGTATAGAAAAGCTGTGTTGATACTAAAAAAATTTGCATTTGAATTGCATATTTGATTGCACCGGAAAGGTTGGCGATAAATGGCGAAAACTGCCGAGTGTGACGTACATCAGTTGTGTGACGTAGTGCTGAGTGTGACGTCATGGTCCAAGACAAGCATTCAAGCAAAGCAAGCAAGCAAGCAAGCAAGCAAGCAAGCAAGCAAGCAAGCAAGCAAGCAAGCAAGCAAGCAAGCAAGCAAGCAAGCAAGCAAGCAAGCAAGCAAGCAAGCAAGCAAGCAAGCAAGCAAGCAAGCAAGCAAGCAAGCAAGCAAGCAAGCAAGCAAGCCTCTGACATAGTGGCTACCGCTTACGCGGTAGTCACAAAAAACTGGCTTCGAGCTGCGCCGGTATTGTCGGGAAGAAAGAAAACTAAATATCTCGGCAAGTATTTGGGCTAAAGACCCCGGAATACTACCAAACGATAGAGCTTGAAAAGACGATTTAAATTGTATCAAACATGCTTGATATGCGAGAAAAGGTTGCAAGTGGCAGAAAACTCAGAAAAATCTATCCGCACACGGTGAGCTGTCGGCTGCGCTAACAGGCACGAGTAACTCGTAGCTCAGCTGATAGCTCTCGTGTGCTGTAGGCTTAATGCACGCGATTTATTTATTATTCAATATTACACATCAAAGCGGCCTAATCTATAAAATATTGCGCAAAATACAAACTAAAACGGTTACAGTGATTTAGTACAGTTAGTTCACATTTTCAGGATTATTTTGATATCTTTAGCGTCAAAATCGAGCCTTTAGAGGATTTTTGCCGCTTTTTTTATATAAACATGTATGATATGAATTATCACATCACCGGCAATATTATTTCACAATAATACAAATATCGGGAAAAAATCAGGCAAAAAAAGCCGGGAAAACTGACCCCTTGGTCCAATTTTATATCAGGAATCGATTTTTGGGGTCAAATTTACCCTAGGGGGAGGGTATCAGAGTTTTGTCGCCTTTTCCAACCATATGACAACATTCCGAGCAGTAAGCACGCGCTTAACTCACGTGAATATTATGGCGAATTGGCAACATATCGATCTAAAAAAAGGATGTATCTACTGAGGACGATTTCCTCCTTAAAATGGTTTAATTTTTATTAAAATCAGTCAAGTATTCACACAGAAATCGCAAGTTAAAATGAGCGAACCACTTTAAGATGCCATCTGATCCGATGACAATGAGTTTTAAGATTCAATACGAATGGCGGTCATAGAAAGTTTTCGTTTTTGCCACTTCGTAGGGAAACCGCAAGTGAACATTGAATTTAACAATTTCTAACGAAGCACTCGTTTTATTGAGCGGTTTAACTTGCTTGAAGTCACAACAAAGGACGATTTGTGTTTATTTGTATTTCCGCGTGATGACAGCCGCCCGGAAAAGCCGCCACACACCTCTTATAATAGCCTTCAATTTTCACACTTGCAAGCAAAGCATTGCGGGCTCTGGGCACACTGGAGACGAGATTAAGTATTACTATTATTAATGGAAATAAAATCCCGTCTCGCCACAACAACACAGTGCTTCGTTAGAAATGGTGGCAAAAAGGAAAACATTCTGTGACCGCCATATGTATTGAATCTTAATGTAAATGCCTGAATTGGCGGGTCGCGCAGCTCAAAACCCAGTTTTTTTTTGCCCTGCAGCCGCAGGCAATATGGCGGAAATAACCTTGATGAGTCTATTCACAAATGCTCTAACTCTCAGCACGCTTGAAGCTGCTGGCAGGGGCAAATTAATGCTGTATCAAATACACGCGCAAAAACATATGTTGTGGCAACATTGTTACTGTAACAGTAGTGACGCCTAACACTTAATGCACCATTGTTCACGACAATGTTCACAATATTATTCATTTGAAAAAAGCCCAGAAAGCCTCTATGGAGTAGACAAATTTAGTTTAAACAGCCGATGTTTTTCTTCAACATGTGATAAATGGACTTGCGATGCCAGCACTTTCCTTGCGATAGTAACTTCTAGTATAAAAGCTAAGCGTATAAATGAAAGCCACCTGGTATAAATAAGATGCATTTTATAGTATTACTTAAATAAATACATTTATAAATACATTTAAGGCCCTGTTACACAGTGCAATTTTTCTTGTGACTTTCAATGCAATTCTACTTCTAAGAGATGTGAATAAGTAAAGAGTCTTGCAGAAGAAAAGTGCATGAAGTGTAATAAAGTGATAAACACAAAAGTTTCGTTGTTCCCAAATTTACATCTCTCAGAATCAGAATTGCATTGAAAGTTGCAAGAAAAATTGCACCGTGTAACAGGGCCTTTAGTATTACCTACATAAATACATTTATATACACATACACACACATACACAATACAGTATTACTTACAAATGTTGAACTTTTAAGTACTTTTTTTCTTTTCTTTGTTTTCAGGTCTTGGTTTCCAAATATCAGTGCATAATGCAATCGCATTTTGATGAAAAGTTTGACCAAGTGAGTAAAAGGAAAGCTTTCGCATTTCAATTCTGCTGTGAATGTGGGCATTTTTGAAATTAGTTCAGTAGTTAGGTGGCAATATGCTTTCTTTCAATACAGCTGCTAAACTCTTTAAGAAACACATCCTCCATTCGTGATGCATGTTGTACAAACATATCTTGTGGAACCGTCAACCCCCACAGTTTTTGTTATTTTCAAATGCCTTGAAAAGGTAGAATAGCTGACTGCTTTCATTGATGGTCTCAGTGGTGAAGTATGGTGGCATGTGTCACAGCTGTGCTCCTTGAGACACTTTCTCAACAGGTATCCTGCCACATTTGTCAGTGCATTGGCTGATACCAAATTCTTCTTGACATCGCTTGTGTTGTAATCAGTATCATCAACAGGTTGCACGGGTGATGAGCTGGGCTTATTTCTTCCAGTTCTCTTTTTTTTTGGTGATAATCCGATTAAAAAGCTGCAAAATCTTCAGCACAATTACCAGATGACAGGGGAGTTAGGTACGTGTCAACAAACAACTTGCAAAATGCCCTGGTAAACTGTAGAGGTGTTGGGTTTCCAATTTCCAACGGATCTTGATTTAGCCATCTGGGGCCGGTTGTTCAAAAGGTATTTAGCTTAAATGGTGGATAAGCCAAAATTTAAAAGTACTCTCATGCATCTTGTGAATGACTGAACCTGCATTTTATGCATTAAATATGTACATTCATTGAAAATTAAGCTATTTTCATCAAAATATTCCACCTCACTTGTACAGTAAAGAGATCATTTTGTTTTTCATTTTGAACTTATCAACCGTTTAAGCTAAACGCCTTTCGAACATCCGGCCCCTGGGCAAAAACCAAGGCGTTTCAGGGGTGACATTCAACTCGCGAAGTAATTGCTGGAAGTTTGAACCCAAGTCAGATATAATGCTTTTAACGAGTAAACCCATTGATGTCAATTAATCAATAATTTCAAATAACTTGGATTCAATCTTTTTGCTTGGACAAGCCTCATGAACCAGTACGTAGCCAAGAGGTTGCTTCCAGTTTTCTGTGATGCCCCTTGCCATAAAGACAAGTGCAGCTGTGGCAACTCGGTTTGTTCTCTCTCCATCTCCAAAATCTTCGAGACCAGTTACTTCATCTTTTGTTTGATCATATTGGAGATTAGCTTTCAGAGATCTCTGAAAAGAAATTTTATTTACAGACGGTAAATATAGCAGGAAGATTGAAGTCTTTACTCTTTATGCTTACCCCATCCATTGTCAAGGAACACAATTTTCCTGACTCACTGATCAATTTGACTTTTTGGCGCAGCATCTCCTGTAATAACAAGTACGATCGTACTATAGTGGACCAGGAACTGCGTGACCGAGTTTCTGAACTGCATTGTATTTACAACAATAGAGAGGACAATGTATTTCTAATCGTTTGCGTATATAGGCTGAATATTAATGATACGTATATATTATTTGCTGCACATATTCTGTCAAGAATTGCTTGTAACTTGCTTCAACGGTCAAAAGTAAAAATTCGAACTCCGTCAATCGATGCCGAATATTGCTTAGAATAATTGTGCCAAGTTTCATTCCGATCAAACAAGTAATGCTAGAGCCTTAGGGTTTTTTTAAAGTGCCTATGAAACTGACGAATTTTTTTATTCAATCATTTGGTACTTTCGACAGCGGAGAATTCGAATTTGACCATAAAAATGTCCAATTCGAAATACAAACATGAGTTTTTGAACGTTTTTGTATCGATTTCGCAATAAAAATATTGTTCGGAGACTGGGAACAAATCAGACGGATGTGACGTAAAGCGCAGGGCACATGAAATTGACACAACGCAAATAACGCAAATTATAAACAAACAATATAGGACGAAGTAGTCGAATAGCAGTAATAATTCTGTTGCGAATTCGGATGCAAACGTTTGAAGCGAGTATGTATGCGATTCTCAATACATGCCATATGAAGGCGAACCATTAGCTCCTCAGGGAGACGATATAATGGTTGATATTAACAAGGGAAAATCCGAAGAAGTTGATATCGATCGATGGCTTGACACCGATTATTCTATAGAGGCTAGATATGACCAAGAGGATAAAGTAGATTCCTTGCATGTACGCTTTTTTCAGTTTGGTAGTAAATAAAATACTTAAGAGTTTGAACTTCTGTAATTTAAAGTGAGAAACTTGACAAAAGCAATGGACTTTATATAGGTATATCCGTGCTGTTGGTTATAGGTAGTTGGCAAGATGGATATTTGGCTACATGGGTCCATGTTTGAACCTCAAGTCAAAAAGCGCTTGGTGTTACTGCTATCGAAGCCTTGTAAATTGCTTGCAAAACGTTTGCAGAAGCAACTCTCGTCAAAATGCGCCGAGCACAACCATATTCTTGACGAATATTTTCCCAGGTCGAAGTCAGACCGATGTATTCGAACAAATTGGACCCGCTGTTTTCGTACAGACGGATCTTTAAAAAAACAATGCATGCTAATACCTCGTGTCTCGCCACTATTTGTGCACGATTTCTTATTTGGCCTTCCAGCAACACAACAAGAATTTCTCTTTTTTCATTTGCACATAAAGGAGATGTTTCCTCCATATCTACGGCTTATATTCTAATGTATAAAAACCTTTCCCTTAGTTGTTTATCATAAAATGCGCTTAGCGCGCAGTGTAATCTTGTCATATGTTGCGATTCACGCAAGCCTATATAAAAGTTAAACTAAACCGCTTCGTCATATTGAAGTTGTACGAAGGTTCAATTTGACGTTTCGAGCGAGACTCTTCGTTTTTTAGAGTTTTATAATATGCGATAAGACTGTTCGAAAAGTCGAGATTTCGTGTATCTCGTATAAAAGTAAGAGCTTATGTTATTGTGTCATTTGTGTGTGCCCTGTTCTTTACGTCATCGGAAGTAATTTGACGCCATTTGACCGCGCAGAAAGTGAACCACATTTTTTGGCCAAATCGGCAAGTTTAAACCCCAATAACTTTTCATTAAATTATTTGTAGAGCTTGCGACTTCAACATAGTCGTTTGTACACTAAACACTTCACGAACATGGAAATAAAAATTTCATTTCATAGGCACTTTAAAGAGCGTTGCCCCCTAACAAGAAGAAGAAGAAGATTAGCAGCGGTTAGGGACCAGTTCTTGGTCCAACAATGCGCCCTGGTCGTTGCGTCTGTTTCATAACATAGATGGAAGGAAGTATAAATGTCAAGGTGATTAAAACAGGCAAGTATTCAACAATAACTATTGGCTAATATGCATGTCTTTTAACCATTTCAATTCAAACATGATAATTACTCCGGCGTCAGCGACAGAGTTGAAAATTCTACTAGTACTTAAAATGTACTAGTACTTAAAATGCGTATGTGATTGGATTTATCTATGTCCCAGTCTTGTCTCCCAAGAGTTGTGGTGCACAGCTTTGGCTAATTTTCCGATGCGCGATTCGATTTCGTTCGCATGATACGGCAATTCCTCCAAAAGGAACAAATAAACCGTTCTTTTCATGCTTTTCGATTAAGTTTAGATTGAATTGGGGTAAGAATATATTTAATACATGTAGATTCTGGTCCTATTTTAGTAATATCGCTGCTATTTCGCCGTTTCACAAGATGATGTGGTCGTGTATGGGCGCTTTGACTCGTCGTAGTTTGCACAGGATGAAGATTTAATAAACTATATAAGCGCGAATTCCAAAGGCAAAGTGTAAGACAAAGCGAATGTATCATGCCGTTTATTTACATTTTTGAACAATTGAACTTCTATACTTTTTAAAGTACGATGTGCTTCTAAATTTCGCGATCGAACAACATTTAGGTTCGCAAGGCATCTAAATGAATATGAACTGTATTGTTTATGTTCAGAAGCTTTATATTGAAGACTGGCACGTGAGCACCACGCAGGTGTCACGCGAAATTTATGACTTGCGAAATATATGAGTGTCGCTGTTCTGGGCATGCGCAAATGCGCGCATAAATTACATTCTGTTCATAAATTTCGCAACTTGTTTACCGTTCAACACGTATTCTCTGACTTGTCTCGAAGGAAGATTTTTCGAAGTTTTTTCTTTCCTAAATGGCTGCAAATTCAACAACTGAATCAGCTTGCTGTTCTGGCGTTAAAGCGAAGAAACCTGACTCGGAAATCAGTAAATATAAGGTATGTCATTGTCGTCCAAACTCTGTTTAGTTCGAATTCAAATGTTCGATGACTTCGATCTGATACCGATATTCGGACTGTTGTTTTAATGTAATTATTGTGATCATACTGATCATAACCAAGATATTACTGTTATTGATATTTATTAATTTGTCGTTGTTTTGGCCATGTATTAACACTATAAATTGAATGTCTTAGGCTTAAGTGGAAGAAGTGCTGCACTTCCTAAAATCAGGATGCCAGGAGCCTACTCATTTTGCCACTCTTGACAAAGTCGCAAGGAAAAAATATCCACATGCTGTCTCAATTCTCGAGAAACTTTGAATATGAAGGTATGTCTAGCCATTTAATAACTTCGCATTGACGCATCGCATCATAATAATATGTGATATGATCTTATAAATTTTATTATTGTTACTTGTTTTATAGCTCTTATTATTCATTTGGCTTTTATAGCTCTTATTATTCATTTAGCTTATATATTTACCCTTTATGTACACATTCAAAAGTGAATCTGAAAACTTACACACATGTCTACTAACTACTGTTTGGAATTTTTGTTGCAGTGCTGTTGGGAGAAATACAAGTGTGTGCAAAATTTGCAAGAAAGATGATGGTGAAGACTGGCTTGGGTGTGACCGGTGCTATCAATTCTTTCACGCCAGTTGCAGAAGTGTAAACTTCGCAACAGCACTTTCAGGAAAATTTTATTGCTAATGTGCAGCTAGGTGAAGTGATGCAAGGTGCAGATGTAAATATATGTAAATAAGATATAAATTCCAATGACGTAAATAATTTTGGTAGAACTGTTAAAATGATCTTGTCAGAAATTAAATGAAGCAATGTACCATTATACTTGAATTTTTGTGGTAGTATAATACCAACTATACTTTTTCAAATTCAATAATCAATAGTATTTTAGCGATTTAAATAGCCTTCAATGATGTTTTATCTGTCCTAGTGAATCTTTGTTTTACACGTTTCTCGATTAACTACCGAAACGTACTAAAATTTTGATCAAAATTAGCCAAAACCAAACAGTCGCACTCGGCCGCCGAAGTCATAGATTTCGCAATCGTCATGTTTTTCGCTCGAGTAAGCCGCGAAATTCGTGACTCGTCACGCGTGGTCATGTATTTCGCAATGGTCATAAATTTCGCTTGACACCGGAGTTAACGCCAGAACAGGCGTCTTGTTTAAAATAAGTTCTCAATACTTTACCTTGTCATTGATCTATATTGTATATGCTTATGATTCCAAAAGACAAAGGTTTGAAGGTTTTAAAGATCTTTCCTCCAAAACATTGTCTGGAATGAAATCATAAGCACATGCTGACAAAGGTATTCGATTTTCTCTTTCCCAAGTAGCTATAAACCAATAGAGTGAATAGACCTTTTCAGTTTGTATCCAAATTAACCTATTTCAAGTCACCATTGCATACAAGCTGAAAAGGTTTATTGGTTTATGGCTACTTGGGAGAGAGAAGAATACCTTTGTCAGCATGTGCTTATGATTCCAATCCAGACAAAGTTTTGGAAGAAAGATTTTAAAGCCTTCAAACCTTTGTCTTTTGGAATCATAAGCATATACAATATAGATCAATGTGAAGTATTGAAAACTTATTCTAAACAAGACGCCGTTCTGGCGTTAACTCCGGCGCACGTGCCAGTCTTCTGGACACTATACAGCTTCTGGACATAAACAATACAGTTCGCGTATTGTTTCGCATACATATTCGCATTTAGATGCCTTACGAACCTAAATGTTCGATCGCGAAATTCAGAAGCACATCGCAGTATAGAAGTTCAATTGTTCAAAAATGTAAATAAACCGCATGATACATTCGCTTCGTCTTACACTTTGCCTTTGGAATTCGCGCTTATATAGTTATATTAAATCTTTGATCCTGTGCAAACTACGCGACGTGTCAACGCGCCCATACACGACCACATCATCTTGTTAAACAGCGAAATAGCAGCGATATTATTAAAATAGGACCGGAATCTACATGTATTAAATATATTCTTACCCCAATTCATCTAAACTTATCGAACAGCATGAAAAGAACGGTTTATTTGTTCCTCTTGGAGGAATTGCCGTATCATGCGAGCGAAATCGAATCGCGCATTGGAAAATATAAAATTAGACAAAGGTCTTACCTGCAGGATAATTGTGATTCTCCGAGTATAATACGAAGCACCAAGGATTCATTATGCATTTTTCGCCACTATTCACCAGGCCATCACGGTTTAAAGTTCTTTGTTATGCAAATCGAGCCCTTCCCAACCGTCTTAATGAGCGGGCATACTCATAAAATTTGAAGGTGCGAGGGACATGAATCCTTGGTGCTTCGTATTATACTCGGAGAATCACAATTATCCTGCAGGTAAGACCTTTGTCTAATTTTATATTCTCCTTCGCATAATACTCCGCACTGCAGGATTCATTATGCATGTTTAAAGTGTGGCCTGAGCACCGAACAATTAATACACACGTACTCAAGAGAAGTGCAAGGCCATATTTAATTGGACACACACGCAGCAATCATTCCATTTCATGAACTAAGTATCGTTTTTGCATACACAGCGTCATCGCTTAAAGCTTTCTTGTAGAACTTACAAAAAGTTCCAGATCGTTTCCAATCTGCAGTTCGTAAGATGACGTCTATTGATACACCAAGTGCCTCTGCTTTCGAGGTAGAAGCAGATCTAAAACTATGCCCTTTGAATATATCGGTGTTGATTCCGGAAAAATCCAACGCCATTTTTAACCAGCGAGCAATTGTAGATGCGCAAACAATTTTATATGGTTTGCCAAACGAGAGAAATAACTTTGAAGTGTTCAAGGACTGTCTAGCTTCCGTAGTCTGGGCAATGTACGCCACAACGTAGAGTATACACACAACTTCTTGTTTTCAGGAAACGCGGGAAAGTGTACCACAAGGGAAGCTCTCCCCGGACGAGATGTCTTTAAAATGTCCGTTACACGAATTGAATTTCATCTTGCGTCTTAGTCATAGAATCAACGCTTAATACAGCCAAGGTTTGGCTGCGTTGAGCAGAAACAAGAGCCACCAGGGCCACAGTTTTGAGAGTCAAAAGTTTTAACGTTAAATCTTTAAGTGGATCCCATAATTCTAAGCACTTCAGCAATACATTAACGTCCCATGTAGTGGAATATTTTGGTTGGGGAGGACGTGTGACAAACATTCCTTTCAATAGTCGTACAATAACCGGGTGTTCCCCCAACAAGGCCCCGTCTACCGGGGGCAATATAGAAGATAACGCTGACCTGTATGAGTTCACTGTTGAATATGCCTTCTTCTGTACCTCGAACTGATCAGTTAGAAATTCACACACAACACCTAAAGACGCTTGAAGAGGATCTTCCTTCCTCGCACTACACCAGCTACAGAAACACTTCCATGCTGCGGAATACTGCTTTGCGGTGCCTGGACGCCAAGACTTGAGCACGTACTTGGCAGCCCTTTCTGAAAGTCCTCTACTTTGGAGTCTAGAGCTGAGACACGCCACGCGGCTAAGCGGATCGTTTGCCACAGAGGGTGCAACATGTCCTTGTTCCCAGGGTGTAATAACAGCTGTTTCCATTGAGGGAGTAGGAGCGGACGAGAGAATATCCGGTGTACCAACATTGGGTACCAATGAGCTGTTGGCCACCAGGGTGCTATTATTATTGCATCGGCAACTTGATCTCTTTTCATTTTCGTGAGCACTCTTCCTATTAGACTGAAAGGTGGAAAGAAATAAGGTTTAGTTCCTACCCAGTTAAGGGAAAAGGCATCCTCAGCCACTGCCCAGGGTCTGGTTGCCATGACGCGTAATCAGCTACTTGGTGATTCAGCCTTGAAGCAAACAAATCTATTCCCGGAGTAAAATACGATTGGCTTATCCACCGAAATACAGTTGGGTGTAATTTCCATTCCAAATTTTGCTGGTGACCCCTGGAAAGACTATCCGCTCGAATGTTAAGTCTTCCCGGGATATAGAAGGCCTCAATTACACAAGAACGATCAATGCACCATTGCCAAATTTGGGATGCAACTGAATGCAAATTAGGGCACGAACCACCCATGTTATTAATGTAAGCTACGGCTGATCCATTATCACAAAATACTTTAATGTAACAATAGGAAGTTAGGACAAAGCATTGCACGCCTAGCCAGATTGCGGTAAGCTCTAACCAATTAATATGTTGGGCTTTCTCCTCCTGGGACCATATCCCATTGGTAACTCCAACATCAGATACGGCACCCCAACCAGATAACGAGGCATCTGTTGTTAGCGTTATCACTTTAGTAGGTTTAATAAGTTTAGTGCCATTGTATAAACGGCTTTTATTAACAAACCAAGAAAGGTCCCGTTTCGCGAGAGATGACAATGGAACAACAGCGTCATATTTGACAATGGAACAACAGCGTCGAGATGACAATGGAACAACAGCGTCGAGTTTACAACATGGCGGGCGGTCAGCTTGAACGTAGCTCTGATATAAACAGAGGTAATATTCGTAATGACTGCGATTTTGATAAGATAAATGTATACATCACATCCAAACGAGTTATTTATGATGGAGAGCGAATCAAATGGTGCGACAATTACGAATCCTTGCAATTCAAGAAATACTTCAAATTTGGTTAAAATACGCACGATCGAGAACTTTAAACCCAATCGTAATTTACCTAATATTTTGAGTCTAAATGCTCGATCAATTTTGAAGAAAACTGATGAACTTTCGCATGTTATCGACAATAGAAAAACTGACATTGTGATGATTTCAGAAACGTGGTTATCCAATGACGTACCAGATGAAGCTGTGCACCTTCCTGGATTACCACAATTCAATGTACTTAGGAATGATAGAGAATATGGTAGAGGTGGCGGCGTAGCCTTTTTTATTAAAGACTCTATCCCAACAAAAGTTCGATATGATCTTTCTAGCGTGGATCATGAATGTTTATGGATCGTAATTCGCCCTAAATGGCTACCACGAACAATGTCAAAGATAGCATTAGCATGTGTATATCTTCCTCCATCGTTAAACTCCGATGAAATTGACAAATTCTACGACTATTTTTGTCATTGCTATGACACCCTAACTTCGGAAAGTCCAAATATAGCGATAATCGTCTCTGGGACTTTAACCCAAAAGGAAATGGCTTTCAAGAAAGAATAATCAAGAAGCAATGCCAATTAAAACAACTAGTTAAAGATCCTACACGAAGGAATGCAACACTAGACCTTGTATTCACCAACATACATCAATCTTATGAGAAGCCAACTGTTTTAGCCCCACTTGGAAATTCCGATCATTGCATGATTGAGTTGAAGTCTAAAGACTATACCCCCAAAGGTAATCAAACTAGAAAAGTCACCTGTCGCCCAATTCAGGAGTCTAGTGTTCATCTGTTTCATGAACTCATAACTCGACAAAGTTGGTCTTCGGTGTACGACTCGTGCAGTGTAAATTCCAAAGTGGAAGCGTTTCTAAATATCACCAATGATTTGATTACAAAGTGTTTTCCCATTAAAACGTTCAAACGTCATGAAAACGATAAACCCTTCATATCAGGAAGAATCAAGAGCATGATAATCAAGAGAGACAAACTGTATCAGCAAGGAAGAATGGTAGAATCTAGAGAAATGAGAAATAAAATTATATCGGAGATCCGTAAAGAAAAAAGTAAATTGTACAACGAAAGGATCAAGCCTCTACGCGTTCATGAACCGAAAGCATGGTGGAAAAACGTTAAAAAGATAGTGCGCAAAAAGAAGCAAGAATTTAGTCTTACCGATCCGGAAAGTGCTGCACCACTAAACTCCAGAGGAACTGCCGAACATATCAATAACTTTTTTACGAATCTTACTACCGGATTTTCTGTAGTTAATAATGAGTGGACTTCGATTGGAAATCGCCCTCTACCTAATATACCAGTTGATAGTGTGTTATCCAACCTAAGGAATCTTAACGTAAATAAAGCAGCGGGTCCCCACGACCCTGATGTCAGAATAATCAAGTATTTCGCTGAGCACTTTGCTTTCCCATTAGCTCATATTTTCAACGAATCATTTAAAGAACGTGTTTTTCCTGATATTTGGAAAATATCAAACGTATGTGCTATTCCTAAAACCAAACCTTGTTGTTCTGCTGATGAATTGAGACCAGTTGCCTTAACGAGTGTTTTATCCAAAATTCAAGAATCTTACGTTAACAGTTGGATCATCGAGGATGTTGGAGAAAAGATAAGTCGATGCCAGTATGGTGGGCTCCCTGGGTCATCAACAATTTATGCATTGTTGTTATTGATACACAAATGGCATATGGCTATGGATAATACTAAAAAAGTTATTCGCATCATCTTCCTTGACTTTCGAAGGCTTTTGATTTGATTGACCACAATAAACTGCTCGAGTCATTTCTCAATAATGGTGTTAGACCTGAACTAGTTGCTTGGCTTGCATCTTATCTACAAGGAAGATCCCAAATAACGTTTCAGGGGGAACGATCAAGTTTAAAGCGAATCAACGGTGGAGTGCCACAGGGAACCAAATTAGGGCCAATATCCTTTATCCTGAAAATTAATGACCTCCCGATGAAATCCAAACCCATCACATCTGAGGAACAAGATGTAACAATGTTTATGGATGACACCACCTCGTATGAAGTGATTGATGTATCATCCCATACATCGGGAAGTCCAATTGGAATCTCACAGGAATGGGTGGATAAAGTAATCCAATTTACCAGAGACGAGATGATGGAGTTGAACGGAGGAAAGTGTAAGGAAATGATTATTGATTTTAGAAAGAATAAAACAGATATACCGGCGATTAATATTGGCGGTTGTCAAGTAGCTCGAGTACTCTCCTATAAATTGCTTGGAGTATGGATTGATGATGATCTGAAATGGAGGACCAACACAGAATATATTGTAAAAAAGGCAACCAAGCGATTACATTTTTTAAAAATTTTGAGAAGGTATGGAGCACCTATTGAGGATCTTTTGATGTTCTACTGTACAGTTATTCGATCTGTTCTAGAGTACGGTATGCAGATATGGAGTGGTGGACTTACAAAGATGCAAAGGGATAATATAGAGAGAGTTTAAAGAAGGGCTCTTAACATTATTTATCCGGAGCATACTGGTTATAAGGATTATAGCAGCAAATTAACTGTGAGTAAATTGGAAACACTGGAAGAACGTAGAAATAAAGCATGTGTATTGTTGATTAAAGATTTGATTGACCCGAATCATCGGCTTCACGAATTGTTGCCAAAACAGGTGAAAAACGTTAGTGAAAAAGAAACGAGATTTAACAAAGATAAATTATATAATTACTTCTGTAGGACAGAACGTTGCAGACATAGTCCAATAGTCCATGCTATAGACTTATATAACTCATTTTTAGATAGGTAATTTTAGATGTACATAGTATAGCTTAAATTTTTATTGTAGAACGACAGAACGTCCAATAGTCCATGCTATAGACTTGTATAATTCATTTTTAGATAGGTAATTTTAGATGTACATAGTATAGCTTAAATTTTATTGTTGAACGTTGTAATTTAGCTTAAGCTATTGAACGTTTTTTATAAACCCACTTATAATAATAATAATAATAATAATAATATTCCCCACTGTGTTTACGCAAGGCTTCAATTTTAATAGCCTCCAAATTTCGATAATACAATTTGGCAGGTTTAATTGCCGGAAAAGTGGACACAATTAAACCAATGACGCTAGCTAGTTGTCTAATTGAACAAGTATTGCTAGTGTATAACTGAGAGACCTCTCTTATCAAATTTCCCAGTTTTTCTTCTGGGAGAAATAACGTCATAGTCACGGAGTTAATTTTAAACCCGAGGTATTGAATAATGTGAGAAGGAACGAGACTAGACTTTTCACGATTTATAAGGAAACCCAGAGATTCTAGGGTCCGTATCGCAGTCTGTACTTCCTCTATTGCCTTATCATGTGAAGGACTTAATATAGCCAAGTCGTCTAGGTAAATCACTATAGAAATACCCTTACTGCGGAGCTCTGCCACGATAGGCTTCATCACTTTAGTAAATACTCTGGGCGCTGAGGAAAGCCCAAACGGCAAACAAGTAAACTCGAATAAACAAGAATTCCATTCAAACCTGAGGAATTTTGTATGCTTATTATGAATAGGAATTGTAAAATACGCATCTTTTAAGTCAATCGTGGTCATATACTGACCAACTGACAATAAATCTACCAAATGATGTAGACTTTCCATTTTAAAATGATGATAAATAACAAACTCATTCAGTGGCTTTAAATTAATAACAGGGCGAAGCTCGCCACTCTTCTTGGGAATTACAAACAAGTTTGACAGAAACTGTCTTGGGTGAAAAGAAGCCTGTCGGATTGCTCCTTTGTCTAATAGCTTTTGAATTTCAATATCAATTGAATTTTTCTCAGCCAAGGAAAACCCTATTCTTCCAGGGATTTTCCGTTGAGTAGGTTCAGTCGTAAACTCAATTTTATAGCCATGCACAGCCTGTAAAATCCAAGTGTCATCTGTTAAACACTTCCACACATCGTAAAACTGGCGTAAACGGCCGCCTACCTTAGGATATATCTGATTCGTTACTGTTTGGTTGACGTCCCCAACTTTTTTGCTGCTACGGGCGAATGTGGCCTCCGAAAGGGAGGTTTCCGGTAGTCGTAGCGCTTGGAGTTTAAACGATCATTGCGACCATGATATCGGGGTTTCTTACTATCGCGAGGATACGATGAAGGACTGAAGTCCTGTCTTCGCTTATTGCTGACGCTCTTGGCAGCCATGCGCTTAACTTGCGAAATATTTCGGATATTCTGGGGCAGCTCGTCCCCAAAGAGCATCGTTGTTATAGGCTGCGATTCATGACATAATGATTTGTAAGCTAGCTGGCGCCACTTCAGATTTGAGAGATTCCCGTTTCTTCATTGAGAATTCGTAAACTGAATTACCAAGAAGTGTTAGAGCGTCGACAGCCAAATCGTAGATATCCGATACCGGGATAGTATCCTTTTTATCTTTCTTGGCGTTGACCACTTTATTGGTGAGCATAATTACCGGAATAACTCCTTTGATCAAATTCCTTTGAAACGCCTGAAATGAAACTTCCCGTGACTTGGTTTTATCTTGTAAATCGTCCCACAGTTCGGGATTGACTCTAGGAGCTTTTAAAAACTCACAATTCTCCGGTCGCAAGTATTTCCGTTGAATACTCTGAAATTGCTCTTTAGCAGGTTTCTTAGTACACGAGCTGTTAATACGTTTAGCAACGCCGTCGAGAACCTTAGGACCGCAGTCCTCAGAGTCCTTGAATAAATCGTCGTACGGCAACTCTGCCTCCTCGAGGCTTTTGCCGCTTGAGCCGTTGGTAAGACTCTCAGTCGGGTCGAAGACAGAATTTGTATCGGCTTGCGATTCTTCCTCAAGATCAAGGTCAATAGGATCCGCGTTGTTTGCTTCAGTTAACATTGCTATCTGGTTCGACATTCGCTCCATATTACGGAATAGGACATCAAATCTGGCATCATTAGAAAGCTCTGAATGAACAGGAGGATCATGTTCATCTGTATCAACGACCCCTTGAGGTTGTCTTTCCGTCATTGTAGTTTAGAAATCGATGAGCCTGGTTCTATGCACGCGAAAATAAGACGGTTGGGAAAGGCTCATTGTCGTTTATATAGGGCTCGATTTGCATAACAAAGAACTTTAAACCGTGATGGCCTGGTGAATAGTGGCGAAAAATGCATAATGAATCCTGCAGTGCGGAGTATTATGCGAAGGAGAATTAGCCAAAGCTGTGCACCACAACTCTTGGGAGATAAGACTGGGACGTAGATAAATACGGTCACAAACACGTTTTAAATACTAGTATATTTCGCGCCATTACACACTTGCGACGACGAAAAATAAAAAAAAAACAAAAGCAAAACAAAACCGGGGCGAATTTTCAACTCCGTCGCTGACGCCGGAGTAATTATCATGTTTGAATTGAAATGGCTAATGGACATGCATATTAGCCACTAGTTATTGTTGAATACTTGCCTATTTTAATCACCTTGCACATTTATACTTCCTTCCATCTATGTTATCAAACAGACGCAACGACCAGGTCGCATTGTTATGCAGTGTGGGACTTCTCCAACTTCTTGTAAGACAAGTTCTCCACTCAACGCTTCAACGCTCCTGTTTTTCATTTACCAAGAGATCGATCTTGCAATTTTTACATTTGCACCTACAAAAACATATTTATATTGATTGTGAAACAATAGGGTGAAATGTCAGTATATGTAGTGCTTTATATGTAATGATATAGTGCCTTTATATATTTCACTTACCAATCTGACACTGGGATAGTCCGGCTGTTTTGCGAATAAAAGAAGCTGCCTTCTTTCTTCATGTACACGTCCCTCTTTTAGTCTTCGTTATACTCACCACGGTCAGCAATCGGTTTGTCTTGTAAGGTTGATATAAACCGTCATGTGTAGGCGTACTGTCTCTTGAAGCAACAGTATCGCATCGTCTTCAAATTCCAATATTGGCAATACATAATCCGGGATGAATTAAATATCCGACTGAAAGTTGGCTGTCTAAGTTGTTGGAAAAACTTGACGACGTCGTTTTAGCGAAAAACGAACCAAAAACTCTATATACTACAAGATTTCGCACTTTTATATAGCCGCAATATTTCCATATTTCAAAGCGTGTTTCTTGTTTACAAAATTAGCGTGTTCTCCAATGTACGTCACTTCCGGTGACAAAGGGCAACTAGTTCCCACTCACAGCACCTCACGGTCAAACACGAAAAAAGCCAACTTTGAGGCCCGAAAAGTACATGAAGATCAAATTTTCGTCTCATCAAATATATTGAAATGTTCTTAAAATCGTCTAATCTATCTAAGTAGGTTATTTCCCTGAGGTTGATATAGGCACTTTAAAACTTTATTAAATCATATAGTTTCCTTTTTGCATGTCTCCATCCTGGAGTCACATGGGGGAGAGTGTCGGAAATTATGTAAATTAGGTGATTATGACGTGGACGTCATGTGAGTTAGGGATACTTTTGGAGGTTTTTTATTATTATTGTTATTGGTACTTGAGACTGAGGGGAGTAAACAAGAAATCTATAAAACTGTGTGATGTCAGACGTGTGATATTGGGACTTTAGTGTGGGTTTGGTCAAAGTGTTCCCCACAGCTTGAGTGAACACCTGATCTGAAGTTTTGTTTCAGTGTAATCAATATGAACTATTTAACTTGTTTTCGCTTTAGAAATGAATATCAGTCATTTAGCCGGTGGAGAGATTGGTACGTAATATATGTTTGCATTTTGCACATTTTATAGTTTTGCAATACTCTTGCTCTTCAAACCCTATTCTCAGATGTCTATGAAACTTATGAATTTGCAGATACCATGTTTGCTAAATGACGATGAATGGTGACAGCAAATGTTTATTATTGCTCATTCACTCACACAGGTGGGTATCCTTGTTAATCATAAATTATATTTTTAGAGTCTGAAAAAACAAAACCCAACGCAGCTATGAATAAGGATAACGGTTCGTATAAATAACTAAATTTGAAGTACTGTATGTTTTAATTTATATTTTTACTTTTTAGCATCTGAAAAAGATCTAAAAAATTTTGGATCAAACAAAGTTAAACTGCAGCAGCTTTTCCAGATTTATCAAGAATTTAATTATTTCTACCGCATGGGTAACCTAGTTATTTAACAATTATTGGATTAGGTTGAGTGTGATATCGAGAATTATCAAGCCGAAGTTTGCGTTATTCGCCGAAACGAAGCTGAGGAGGATACGCAAACTGAGGCTTGATAATTCTCGATATCATGAAAAAAAGCGAATTCAATAATTGTTTTATTATGTATTTCCTTTTTAGAGAGGAAGCCTGAGCCATTTTTGACAACAAACTAGCGGCAAAAAATTACGTCACCTACCAATAATTTTCAATGTCACGTAGGTGGCAAGACATTAAGAATTCTGTAGGTTTTTAGCCAATAACAATTGAGATTGCATTAGTAATGCATAATAATATACATTGTTTGCACCACTCCACACATTATTCTGCTCACGCGTGAATAGCGCATATCTGCGATATAATCCGCCAGTTTTCGACGTTCCGCGTGGGATCCACGCGTTGCGTGTTTTTTCTGCTGCATGGGAGGGGGGGCTAACATACTCAATAGATCATTCTGAGATGTACAGCTGAAACACGGATCCCAAAATTAGTACTGAAATCAGGTCGTTTGCATGATTGCGAAATTTTAAATTATAACAAGTGTATATATTGGGCCGTGCGAAGTTACCAAATTTTAAATAAATTTTAGTATTACGCGCGAAAAAGCGTTACCTCTTTCCAAAATAATATCAAATAGTATATTTATACCACACTTTATGCAAAATTTGGCAACAACGTATTGCCATTTTTTTCACTGTAAAGCTGTACTGATGAAACTACTGGTTTTAACTTTATTTTAATAGGCAATAAATTTTATAATATTGAAACAAATGCAATATATGGCCGAAAGTGCTGAAAGCATGCAAATGTATTAGTAGATATAAATGCCGATATAGGGCGATGTATGCAATAATGCAAAAACGTTTTTCCAATTTGTCAAAAGTATTAGTTCTCTAATCACCAAGAAATGATTTAACATCTGTATATCCATTTTGTCGAGCAACACCAATCAGCTGGCCTGTACATCTTCGGCCTCTTTTCTTCATGCAGAAACTACAGTTACATATATTTCTGCATGGCGGGCAAATCCAGTCAGGATCCATGATAGCTTCTTTAACACTCTCTCCGTAACGATTTCTTAGGCATGGACCACAAAATTGCCCTCTGATACCAACACAGTTTTCATTACGGCAAACAGTTTTCAAGTCATCAGTTTTTTGACGACATTGATGACAGGATGACCCATTAATTGAATCATACCGTTTCTCTGCTACAGTCTCAGCAACTAATAAAAGGTCTTCCTCGGTAAAATCAGATACGGGCCTCACTAGATGCTGTATAATTCTAGGACGAGGTTTCACATGTTTGTGGCTCAATTCGCTAATGACGCCATTAACACCAGATTTGTTGTCTAAATTAAAAAACAAAGAGTAATAATCGCTTACTCAAAAATATTTCTATAAAACCGCTCTAAGCTAAGTAAGGGGGATATTTAATACGAGTGCTTCCCCCCACACATGCACACACTAAACGATCTTCCACGACACGGCTATCGGGTATAAAGCTGAAGGTTCATGAGTCGTTTAATTGTCAATGCGGATGAATTTTGAAAGTTTCTTTGAAACTTTGCAGTATTGTGATGAGTAGCCAAAATTCAATCGAGACAGTCAGTCAGTTGTGCATTCAGAGTGTAAACTTTTCGGGGGTGTCTTGTATTTGTATTTTAAGTAATTTAGGCATAGCTATTGATATAGTCCATAATGATTAAAAGGCATTTAATCAATTTTAGTTGTCTTATATAATGGCAAAAGTCACAAAAAAATCAAGGTCTTAACTGCAAATTTTCTAAGATTCCCCTTTCATCGTGTGCATATCTGTTATCTGCTGTAAAGGAATTTCCCCCGAAACACCGGATTTCTTCTGGAACGACGTCAATGCGGATGTGCAATCCGATTTTCATCAATATTCACGAAGGTAGAATGACGAAAGGGGCGATAAGGCATAAGGCATTGTTTTAAACATTTTTAACACGAGAATCAACCATTTTATTAAGAATTTCTGAACTTAAAATACATTACTGACAACATTAATTTTGACTTTATATATTTATGATACGGAAAACCAGACCTTAGACGAAGAAGAGCGATGCAGTGACGGTGTAAATGCTCTGAAATGTATAAACAATTCAGATGCTGACTATATATTTGTATAATTAATTTTATGCCAGAAAAAAAAATTATATCATCAACAGAATCCAACCCTATGCATCTATTCAATCGTTGATTTCCAAAATATTATTTATATGATTTTAAATTTCTACACGCGTATATGTACGTACAAAAAACGCGACAGTGGAAAGAAATCCCTAGCATAATTTTGTGCAGTCTGCTTGTTTTATATTTTGAATTGCTAAAGTACCGTTAGAATTGTTATGTTTGGTTGCACTTGTTATGAACTGACAAGTTTTCAAACAAAGCGAAGCCCTTTATAGAAAAACGAAAAATTTACAGCCATTTTTCTTTGTTATATTGTTAAGAACATAGCCGTAAATGAGGGTTTTATTGTAACAGCATCGCTAAACGATGGTACTAAAAACGGCTTAAGTTCTCAAACGGCTAGAAATAAGTAAAGTAAGCTGAACATCACTCGGATTGTTTCGCAGATTTCGTTGCTGTTTTTAGTTCATATAAAATTCTAAAAGATGGCCATTTGAGACTTATATTCATACTGCTATATTATAAAAGAATAAAAGCCTTTGGACATGTAGCGACAACACCTCATGAGAACCCAAACTGTCGACAAAAAGATCCTGAGCGATGTTATACAATCATGTTGTTTTGACATCAGGGAAACTCCTATATATTTTATTAGGTGAATAGTTAACTCTAATATACGAGTTTTCCCTGAGATCAAAGCAACGTGGAATTATGTAATAAACTCGATCGTAAATGATGGTGTTGATTTATCTTTAACACACCCAAAACATCAGACCAAATAAAATAAACTAAAAACATCGTAGCAGCTAGTTCACTGCAGTGTTTTACATTCTCCCCAAAACCTTTCTTAGATGTATCGCACGTTTTCGTTTCCTATTTCCTAATATGGCAAAACCCGGAAGTTACTCACACTCCTGAGGATATCATTCGTCTAAAGAAATGAACTAAAACTAATAACAATATAAACGGTTATAAAGTTCAACAATGTTTCAATATGTTCTTTCTTTCAGCATCGCTAGCCATTGCTGCCTCGGTCACACCCGCTTCGTCCTTTTGTTTGTCTTCAAAATTTTCTCGTGGAATCAAATGTTGGATAGGTCATCTCAGACATGACGGTTTCCCACTTTTCTCGTTAATCACACGAATTCTTGCCGCTCGAACAACGTTATCTACACTTGGAATTAGCTCTTCAACTTTCGCCACCTTCCAAAAGGCGCGTGATGTCCGATCTGATTTCTGAATCACCATATCCCCTTCGTTTACAACAATTTGGCCGGATCCCGATGTCGTCCTAGCGGTTTCCAATAGACTTAAAAGATACTCAGCTCTCCACTGGTTAGCGAAATTCTCCAACAGCCTCCGATGATACTTTTCTCTTCGCGTAAGGGATTGATTTGTGCTAACGATCTCAGTGTGCTTGTCATTTGCAGTGGTTGCAGTTGTACGGCCATAAATCAGAGAAGAAGGCGTTAATGGATAGGAGACGCCTTGCTCATCGTCATAAACGTAAGTTAAGGGTCAGTTATTTAAAGTTCCTTCGATCTCGATCAGCAAAGTCCTCATCTCCTCAAAGGACAAAAATGCACGACCCACGACTTTCTTTAAGCATCGCTTCACGCATTTAAACATCCTTTCCCAAAACCCCCCATGCCAAGGGGCATTAGGGATTATGAACTCCCACGTTACTCCTTTATTGGTCAGGTATCGTTGCACTTCGGTAGATCTCGTTATCTTTTTGATATGTTCTTCAGCTCCTTTAAAAGTTTTTGCATTGTTTGATAATATTCTCGATGGTAACCCTCTGCGTGCAACAAAACGCCGAAATGCTTGAAAAATTTTGCTACCGATAAGCTCGGCACCAGTTCTAAATGTAGAGCCCGGGTTGAAGCGCAAGTCGAAAGGCAAACGTATGCCTTTTTCCTTTCTTTTTCTGTTTGGTTTTTCCCGTTCGTACTCACGTATATTGGGCCCGCGAAGTCGATCCTCGCGTTGGCAAATGGAGGAGCGTCGCTAACTCGACTAGTGGAGCCTTTGGAGTTCCCAATGGCTTATCCTCGAATCTCTTACACACGATGCAAGCTCTTGTCACACGCTTTACTACTTCTCGACACCTCACGATCCAATAAATTTCTCGCACGCTGTTCAAAGTTTCTCTGATACCGTTGTGATGCACCGATGTGTGATGCTGGAGAATGACAAGGTCGGTGAAACGACGTTTGGTTGGAAGAAGAACAGCTTGTTTGGCATTTTTTGACACGGTTGATAACCATTGTTCGATCCTAGCTTGGCAACGTATCAGTCCCTCTTCGTCCCGAAATATTCCTAGTCGCTTCACGAGCGGAGGTTTTTTACACTTCGGTTCAAGCAAATGATTGGATTCATCCACGAAATGAGCATATTGTATAGAGCGTAGCCATAATCTTTCTGCTTCGTTCACTTCCTTGGCAGCTAATTCCACAGATGTAATTCGCACACGTCGAGTCTTATCGATAAATCTCTGTACGTACGCAGTGACTCGTAACAACTTCAATTTCGTGCTATAGCGAGTACAATCTATAATCTTATCGAGATTAAGAGTCGAATTTGTGTTAACCGTCGCTAACGATCTCGTTACTTCGGTTTGTGACTTGGACAATTCTTCGGTGGTTCGTTGTTCGTCTTTCTGATTGTGGTCTGGATCGAGTGGCCAATGATCTTCGGATTGTTTCAGGAAGTCTGGGCCATTCCACCACGTTTTATTTTCCGCAAGCTCTGACGCATTACATCCCCTTGAGGGTATATCTGCCGGGTTGACCTCTCCGGGACAAAATTTCCATTGTTCGGTTGTAGTAAGTTTCCGTATTTCGTTCACTCGATTCTATACATACGTCTCCCAGGTCTTCGAGTTACGAATCCAGCATAGCATTTTATAAGAATACATCTACAATACCACCCTTGCAACCACCGGTAAAGACGTAATGGCTTTTCGCACGCACGTAATAAGCCTCGCTAAAATAACTGCCCCAACAGTTCGAGCCTGGGGATTGATTGTAGGCTAATTTCACTCTCTAGTAGGCTAATTTCACCACCCCTAAAAGCAACCATTCTGAGCCATATAAACAATTCAGAACGACTGTAGCTTTGACAATTCAGGATTTAGAGCTATGTCGACTATGCTGTTTCTGGGTGTGGTCATTTTCAGGACTTTCGTCCCGGATTCACATTTTGGCACATATGCCATGTTGACCACCATGGTCATTTTACCCTAAAACAGTTGAGATAATCTGTCCTAAATGAAATGCATACAAAGTCCTTTACAGGTCCTAGACTAATAAGGATATTCTCATAAGTTTTCTCTGGAATGGCCATCTTTTAGTTTTTTACAAAAACTCTTCGTAAAGAGTGAAGCCCGGGCTGACTCACTGGGTTGTTATAAAATCCTAACAAAATCGCGCAAACGATTACATGACAAGAATTTCAGCCCGAGGTGTCCCAGGAAATTTGGCCCCCCAAAATTTGGCCCCCCCGGGCCATATTTCCTAGGAAATATGGCCCCCCTTTCGGAAATTTGGCTCCCTCGAAAACATATACTTTATATCCATGAGTTTGAGAATCGCGAAGCTTCTAAAAGCAAGATCGTAAATGTTTGTTTGTATTCATACTTAGTTTGCTTCATTTATTTTCTTAGAACTTTTCATCTCGGCGAAGAGCTAAGACGAATATTGTTAATGTGCACGTGGCTAACTTCTAGGATTATCATAACATTACTAGGGGCTTTAATCGAAAAATAAATAAGTGGTAATTTCCTAAAACAACCTTTCCTATGTATGTATAATCACTAAGCCTATAATTCATAAGGTCGCCAAATTAAGAATTTCTGGGGAGGACAAATCACGTATTTCACAGTTCGGAAATTAGGTCCCCCAGGATAACATACTTTATACTCTCAATATATATATATAAAATAGATATAGTTTTGAAATCGCGAACTTTTGACTCAATATTCAACAAGTTTCTGAACCTAATATGAAATTCGTCAGAATAACAACCACACTTTAGCAAGCGACGACAACATGGTTAGCGTAAGTGTTAATGTTCATACGGCTAACATTTGGGGAGTAATTAATACAAATTTAAATAAAAACGTTTAAAAACAATCGGCAAACACAAAAACAGGTAACATGCACAATATAAAATCCGCCAGTGCTGTTTGTAAGTTGAAACTCAAACCACGGCTAGATAGACTTTTATACACTTAAAACTTTTATACACTTAACGGTTCTAGCTTTAAAATGGTAAGGTAAACTATGTTTTTTAGAGGGGGCCAAATTTCCGAAGGGAGGGCCAAATTTCCTAGGATATTTAGGGCCAAATCTCCTAGGGCATATTTCCGAGGAAATTTGGCCCGGGGGGAGCAAATTTTCGGGGGGGGGGCAAATTTCCTGTAACACCGGGCTGAGATTCTGAAAAAGAAGAAAAGATTTGCATTAAAAGCGAAGCGGCCACATCGGTTTGTATGATCAACACTTCCAGAGATATATAACGTAGAGTTAAACATAATTTTTGAGCTCTATTAGTGAATTTCTGCATGTGCTTACCTTCGGAACTCTTAAAAAAACACATATAAAATTAAATACGTTTCAAAACTAACATGACTTATTAGTTTGTACTGTTTTTGTAACTCATCAAAATACTACAAAGTGTCAAAGAAACTTAACATTGTAACATTGTCACTGAAAACATTTTCACAAACGTTTGGCATGTGGTGCATATATAGTAGCTGTCATATGGTCTACACTGGTGAAATTTTCAATTTTTTTACATGAAAGTGCAACATCTTTCACAACACGTATACTAAACGGCTAAAAGGGTAAATGGCTATAATTACCATACAGGGAGTTCATTTATCTGAAAACATAAACTGAACATGAACAGTCACGAGTCCCCACAACAAGTTTTATATCCTGGAAACAATGCACCTATTCAAACTTGGGTTGACTACATATTTTGAATTATTATAGAAATGTTTCACCAGGTTCCTATTTAATCATAAACATGTTTGGCAGGCAAACTGTACATAATTAAAAGCTCTACCTGTGAATATAGACATATTCCTATTCTTAGACATACTCAGAATTTTTAGGTTCAAATGTATTCCTTTTCAATGTACAGTAAAACATTTGCCAGGTTTTCAAAATGTGTATAAAAGGATTAAATAAGCTAAAAAATTAACACTTTTGGAATTAACACTAAGTTAGAAATTAATGGATTGCATATGTTCTCACAATTAATGGGACTGCATATGTACATCTACAGACACAAGGTGTGTAAGGCATTGGTAGTTGAAAGAACCTTTTCTCCAGTGCAACAGCAAAGTATTTACTGTATTTTTAAAGAGAGACCTTAGGGGAACAACCTTCCAAACATTGCCGCTTAGTAGAATATGCTTCTAATATCCATCAACTACAGCTGTTTTAAATAATTTACACAATAAGGGCCTGTTCATACAAGATAGGCCTGCCCATTTAACCTTGCTTTTGCTAGCCTACTTGATGTTTTTATATGTGCCTGCTTTAAAGGCAAGATCACGATTCATCCCAGGCTAGATCTCGACAAAGCCGGACTGATTCCATTCTATATGAATGCAATTTTACAAATACAGTGAAATAAAATGTGAAGTGAGATCCCGGTTTATTGTCCATCTCATATGAACAGGCCCTAAGTGCTATGGAAATGTGATTTTCCTAGAATACTTGGTGGAAAAGGAGATTTGGATCTTTGTCCAAGACCCTCCTTTATATTAAACTGTGGAAAAAATGTTAGCTACACTGACACCACTGCAAAAATCATTGTGAGTATGTAATAAATGGGTTGACTGGTTTGAAAAGAAATCCTAGTATGATGACAGTCATTTTAATTAGTTAGGAATTACATCCTAAGGGTGATTATAATTTATAAGCAGTATTGGATCCAGAATAAAGCAGAATGAATTACTAGAGTTTCCAACTGGTAAATTTTATTTTAAAATATTCTTTTGAAATTCAAAACCAATAGCTTTGTTTTAAGATATTTTAAATTTAAAATTAAGCCACATAATTCATTCTGCCCAACCCTAGATCTGCTGAGTCCTGATTATAATTTATCTTATAATAATACATGTCTCAAAAAGGTTGTTGCATAAAGTTTCTTATAAAGGATTGCGGTTGCAATATAATCACACATTTTTATTTGCAGAAACTATGCATTGAAAATCTCTTAAAAAATAATGTCCCCTCCTTTTCAGAAAAGAGGGAGTATACCTTTCTGCTGCTAATTTTTCACCCTTCACACAACTGTCATGAGATTTCTGGTGACAATAACCATACACTAACAAGGTTTGTCCTGTTTGTTTGAGAACAAATATTTTGATAGCAAAGTGACTGGTATTTAGCATATCAAAATCCCCGGTTTAAAATTTAAAATCTTTTGCAGGACGGTAATATGCCATGTAACTACAGGACAACATCAAATATCGAGATATGTCAGGTAATTTAAGGGAAACGAAGTGGCTATTCGTACTGGAACAGTACGCCGAGTGTGATTTGCTATTCGTACTGCATTTGAAATGTTTCTTTCAATAATTTGTCGCAATAATCATTAATAATAAAAAAAAGGCCAAGGGTAAGATGATTTAAAATCATTCATCGTCATATGAACGTCGGTATTTACCTTCTATCCGTCTCTTCTTGGTTAAAGGCCCAATCCAATGCACGAACAATCTATTCTGAATATTTTCAGATATAATGTCATCATCATCCGACGCATCACTATAGCCCATAATGTCATCAGTACTGTATGATCGAGCACTACGTTTAGGATTTCGGCGTAGTGGCGTTAAAACTCTCTGCTTTCCAGCAGCATAAGGCAAACAAGGGTCGCAGGACTTCGCACGTGCTGTTGGCGTTGTAGTTCGTGCAGCGGATAAGCGGTTTTCACTTGCATTCGGGAAATTAAGAGCTTCGCCAAATATCGTTCGCATTATTTCATTATTTTCCTTAATCTTTTGTTTTCGTTTTAACTCGTATTCGCTCTCCTGTGCAGCCATCCTTCTGGACCTGGAATCTGTTACCAAAATGCGAGTTCTGCACTTGTCGACTTGTTCACAAAATTCACTGTTCGGTGCAGTCACTGCAGTGTGACCACTGACCAGGTTTTCTGAAGGGCAATTACCAAATAAGGTGACAGAAATTACAACATAAAGCAAAAAATTACTACGCACACATTTATCCCGCATTATCATTGGTAATTCCAAATCTTTTTCCAAAATATCCCTACTTTACCCTAACAGAAACGAAGACACCTGAGACAAACAGGAGCGAAATACCTGCATTTTAAACCGAGAGAGGGCATCAGCAATACCGTTTTCCTTTCCCAGGACATGTGCCGCGGTGACTTTAAAATTTTGTTGCGCTGTGCAGAGGAATAGCAGTAATACGGCCACGGGCTGTCATGTGTGGGGCGTGAACTGCCTCGTAATCTTTAAAAAGTACATGTAAACAATTAGACGTTAAGCATTTATTGACTATTCGGCAAAGAATATTTGAGTTGTTTAAGCAGTGGTTGGCAATGTTGGGATATAATGCACATACTGTGGAGTGTAAAACTTTATTATCAATAAAATGTTTCAGTATTTTGTACGCGTTCCATTGGTTTTAGCAATTTGTTGTAACCTTTTTGGCATCGTGGAAATGGTCTTGTCAATACGCTCTTTAGAAGTTGACCAGATATTGTACTGTACAGCCTGTTTAAACTCTTCCCAAGTCGGATGAGTGACATTTTTGCTCGAACTTGGGCGTCGAATCGTTTTCTACTGCAGTCTGCAATAATAATAAAGGAAAAATAAAGATATAGCTTTTTTCCACTTCCCAAATGACCAAGCAAGATTATACATTTTATAAATTGTTTACTTTATTTTACCCTATAAATTTTTCTCGTGTTTTTTTTCTCACAAATCAGTTGTAAAATGTTTTACTAATCTGGTCAAAAAGATGGGTATTAATACAAGACGAAATGACTTGGTAAACAAAGATGTCGACTATTTATACAATGACATAAAAATATGCGCCGCTCCTTTCGAGGATGAAATGTTTTTATCGCCGGAAAAAAAAAGATTGACAACCATGGCTATCCCGACCTTGTTCGCTGTCCCAAAGTTCCAAACCCGCCGCCACAAATTGGTATGAAAAGGATTAACTCTTAATACAGCTGGGAGGCGACAAAGGACGCCATATCTAGTACGAAACGGTTTATTTACAAATACAATAAAATTATGTCAATATAAAGTTTATAAACTATATTTTTACATGCAATGTATTAACAAAAGTTAACTATAATCTCACAAAAATTTAGGCAAGAAAAAAGAAGTTCAGTATTAATAACACACCAGCTACGCGTCAAATAAAATTACATGCAGAAAGATATGTCAAATAACGCTACAAAAACACAACATTTATCCTAATTGTCGTTTGAAACGTTCGAAACTGTTTACATTTTGAGTTCTTAAAATTATAATGACACCTTAGATTCTTCTAACGACTCATTAAAGGCGACATCAGCACGCCGGTTTCAACAAGACCTTTCAGCCTCCAACCTATAGCTGAGAATATACATAATCACCATACTATACCACCAAATGTCAAAATGGTAGGTAAAACGTTTGTACCAAAACATTTTCCCTTTATTCAACCTTTTCTAGTTTAAACGCTGTTAGTAGCAAATAATGATGATAAAGGTTACACGTTGCAACTTTTCTTGCAACTTGCAATGCAATTCTACTTTTCAGAGACGTAAATTTGGCCACTACGAATCTTTTATGTTTATTACACTCCATGTACGTTTCTTAAACTTACATTTTGAAAACTCTAATTCACATCTCTTAAAAGTAGGATTGCATTGCAAGTTGCAAGAGGAATTGCACCGTGTAACATAAAAAAGAAGAAAAAGAATATCGATAGAAAAACCATAGGTAGCCCAATACTTCAATACTCGTGTTCCGCGCGCGTACACGCTACTCAGTGATTAGCATAATTATATTAATTTATCCTAAGGTTGGCAACTTTATCACCAATTATCAATAATATATAAGATACATACATACATGTCAAACTTCGATAAAAACTGAAAAACCACCACAAAATACTGCAAAATTAATAAATATAAATGAACTTGGATATACTTTCTAAATTCCGACATAGTTTTTAGCTTCAAAATGTATTGGGAAATACGGAAATTTGTTCATTTAAAACAAAGTTTTTGAAAATACATTGTCGAAATTTTCTTGTCGATAGGCGGGATCCAATTTACCCTACATTACGTCACCTTCGGAGAAATCCCGAGTCAATCCTATTTATCCTATTGGCTTCTGAGAAGTCGAAAAATTTCCGAAGATTGCTCCATGAGAGAGCAGCCAATAGGATTAATTAATATATGCTAATCACTGAGTAGCGTGTACGCACGCGGAACACGAGTGTTGGGCTACCTATGGAAAAACCACACTGAATGCACTAAAAACTATGCTGCCAGAGAATGTTGTAAATTTCATTAGTCATCAGATTGATCTACATCAAAGGAAGAATAAAGGTCAGAGGTATTCCAAGGAGATCAAGTCGTTTGCGTTATCTCTTTTCCACTTGAGTGGGAAAGCTTACAGAATGGTTAGCAAGTTCTTTTGCCTTCCATTAAGAAGCACATTAAAAAGATGAGTTTCGGGGATACCTGCATGTTCTGGATTGTCCAAAGTTGTAAAGGTAGGTACTGTATATAGATTTGATTTATTTCAGAATGATCTTACAGTCGTAGTAACTGTCAAATTAATCTATAACTTTATGTATTTTGTTTAATGGTTAGCAGTTATATTACACACTTATATTACACACACCAGACACTTATAATAGACTAATTGTTATTACAGGAGATGCTGCGCCAAAAAGTCAAATTGATCAGTGAGTCAGGAAAATTGTGTTCCTTGACAATGGATGGGGTAAGCATAAGCAGAGTAAAGACTTCAATCTTCCTGCTATATTTACCGTCTGTAAATAAATTTTTTTTTTCAGAGATCTCTGAAAGCTAATCTGCAATATGATCAAACAAAAGATGAAGTAACTGGTCTCGAAGATTTTGGAGATGGAGAGAGAACAAACCGAGTTGCCACAGCTGCACTTGTCTTTATGGCAAGGGGCATCACAGAAAACTGGAAGCAACCTCTTGGCTACGTACTGGTTCATGAGGCTTGTCCAAGCAAAAAAGATTGAATCCAAGTTATTTGAAATGATTGATGAATTGACATCAATTATGGGCTTACTCGTTAAAAGCATTATATCTGACTTGGGTTCAAACTTCCAGCAATTACTTCGCGAGTTGAATGTCACCCCTGAAACGCCTTGGTTTTTGCCCAGGGGCCGGATGTTCGAAAGGCGTTTAGCTTAAACGGTTGAGAAGTTCAAAATGAAAAACAAAATGATCTCTTTACTGTACAAGTGAGGTGGAATATTTTGATGTAAATAGCTTAATTTTCAATGAATGTACATATTTAATGCATAAAATGCAGGTTCAGTCATTCACAAGATGTATGAGAGTACTTTTAAATTTTGGCTTATCCACCGTTTAAGCTAAATACCTTTTGAACAACCGGCCCCAGATGGCTAAATCAAGATCCGTTGGAAATTTTTTTTGGTTTAATCAGACAACAAGGTGGGAATTCTGATAACCCAACACCTCTACAGTTTACCAGGGCATTTCGCAAGTTGTTTGTTGACACGTACTTAACTCCCCTGTCATCTGGTAATTGTGCTGAAGATTTTGACAGCTTTTTAATCGGATTATCACCAAAGAAAAAGAGAACTGGAAGAAATAAGCCCAGCTCATCACCCGTGCAACCTGTTGATGATACTGATTACAACACAAGCGATGTCAAGAAGAATTTGGTATCAGCCAATGCACTGACAAATGCGGCAGGATACCTGTTGAGAAAGTGTCTCAAGAAGCACAGCTGTGACACATGCCACCACACTTTCACCACTGAGACCATCAATGAAAGCAGTCAGCTATTCTACCTTTTCAAGGCATTTGAAAATAACAAAAACTGTGGGGGGTTGACGGTTCCACAAGATATGTTTGTACAACATGCATCACGAATGGAGGATGTGTTTCTTAAAGAGTTTAGCAGCTGTATTGAAAGAAAGCATATTGCCACCTAACTACTGAACTAATTTCAAAAATGCCCACATTTACAGCAGAATTTAAATGCAAAAGCTTTCCTTTTACTCACTTGGTCAAACTTTTCATCAAAATGCGATTGCATTATGCACTGATATTTGGAAACCAAGACCTGAAAACAAAGGAAAAGAAAAAAGTACTTAAAAGTTCAACATTTGTAAGTAATACTGTATTGTGTATGTGTGTGTATGTGAATATAAATTTATTTATGTAGGTAATACTAAAGGCCCTGTTACACGGTGCAATTTTCCTTGCAACTTTCAATGCAATTCTGATTCTGAGAGATGTAAATTTGGGAACAACGAAACTTTTGTGTTTATCACTTTATTACACTTCATGCACTTTTCTTCTGCAAGACTCTTTACTTATTCACATCTCTTAGAAGTAGAATTGCATTGAAAGTCACAAGAAAAATTGCACTGTGTAGCACTGGGCCTTAAATGTATTTATACTTAAGTAATACTATAAAATGCATCTTATTTATACCAGGTGGCTTTCATTTATACCAGCTTAGCTTTTATATAAATCATGTAATTAGAAATGACTGTATACAATTCATGTACTGTAAATTGATCGTACTGTTAGTACCCTTGATTTTTTGTTGACTATTTGTCAAGATCCTTATAAAATGTTGTTGTATATTAGTATAAAAGTGTAATTTTAACAGTTCAAGTTCATTGAATAATTTGTAGTTTTCCTATTTATAAATTATTCATAAAAAACCTAGTTGCAAAGAAAATAAAATTACATTATTTAGATGAGATTGAGGGTCAAAGCAAACTGTTTTAATGATTAGAGAGCAGAAAACACATATGTCCAACTACAAATTTATAGAATGGGCATTTTCCCTGTCGAAGTTCGGAAGTAAACCGGCATGCGGCTTTCATGCCGACAGGCCATCTCACCAAAGCTTTTACGCTGTAATTTATTTCATGTATTTACCAATAAAATACTTTTTTAGTGAAAAAACATTCACTTACCATAAAGTTTTAAAATTTAAGGTTCAACACAACAAAGTCGCCCGCAGTCCGAAAAGTTCAAGGTCATTTTATACTTGGTTTCGTCGAAGCAATTTCGGAAGTTTTCACCCGACCCTCTCTCCCCTTCTGTAGGTTGTGAGCTACGATAAGTTCTATGTAGTTATGATAGTGTGGGCGCTTTTATCACCCCACCTTTTCTGTGCTGTACTAAAATACGAACGTTGTAACAATTAGCTATAATTTGTCACTTTTGGTTTAATTAAATCGGCATGTGCTCTAGCACATTGCCATTTTTTATCCAAAAATTGTCATTCTTCATTTCAGTTGCATGCCTCTATATTTGCCAAGAAAACAGAGCTCGCTATGCAGTCTCGGAAACCGCCAGCACCTCCTGTGGGGTTTGTAGTTGAAACGGAAGCGATAAATGAATATAATTATATGAATATATATAATACACAACAACTCTATACAGACAAACATGACATTTGACACATTTTCACGACAACTCATACGTGCATGGCCAAGCCAAAATTCTTATATTATACAGACCTTTTAAATTTTATCTTAAAAATTGAATGAAGAACTTGTAGAATCCAGGAAAAATATAAGGGGCATAATCCCCAAGCCGGCGTGTACTAATTCCTCTACTTAAAGATTGGAAATTACGTTTAGGTGTCGTGACAACTAGAATATAACGTAAATCAAAGTTGTCCAAATTCTATGTTATGGTGGACGTTGGATAGTTTACAGTTGATTTCATAAAACTTTGGCCGCTCCAGTTGCGAACTATGTTTGGAAACTGTCAAGTGGGCGGGGAAGTTGTCAATTCCGTTTTGTAATTCGCAACGAAGTTCCGAAGTTCTATTTGAACTTAGGAATTTCAAATCGAACTTTGTGGGCAATTTGGCTAAGTCTCTATAAAATGGCCACTATAAAATACCATGGCAAAGCAATTACAACATATTTCTTTGCTGCATTGTAATTGGTTTGCCCTGGTATTTTATATTACAAAACGGAATTGACAACTTCCCCGCCCACTTGACAGCTTCCAAACATAGTTCGCAACTGGAGCGGCCAAAGTTTTATGAAATCAACTGTAATTGGTTTGTTAGTTATTGAAGTCAAACAATTGTGGCATAGCTCGTACGTACCCAGGCCATTTAGGGGAAAAAAATAACGTTGCATTCCGCCATTAGAGTTTACGATTCACGACACGTCTAAAGAAGACGTTAGAAAGCGTGAAAAAGGCTTGCCATTTAGGGCCTTACGTAAGTTATGTTACGAAACACAACGCGCTCGCGTAAAACATAAATTTTGGCAGGAGAATTTTGGTTTTTCAAAATCTTTGTTACGCAGTTTTTGTAAGAACAAGTTTAAATGAAAACGAATTTCGTGAATGAACTTTGCGAGAAACTGTGTGGTTGAAATTCGTTGTTTATTAATAGTGAGCTTAAGTAAGTGACGTTTTTGACAACATGTACGTTGACCGGAAGTAAAGTTTTTGCTTTTTACCAATCACAATCCTTGACCCAGTCTTTTCACGTTACTCATGCGGTTCGTGTTTTCAAAAACATCACTTGCTCAAGCTCACTAATTTTTGTAATCCCGGATGTGCTTTTATGAAATAATCTTCGCGTCGTGAATCGTAAACTCTCTATTATATAGATAGAGGTCAACTGAAAAAAGGCGAGCGCGTGGGGGTGCTTGATAATTCAAACTTGAATAATTCAAACTGTGTCTCAAACGTGCATGTACATCTGGCGCCAAATTTTTAAAACGTAGTTATTTTTATGTAACAACCTAAAAGCCACAGCCGTTAAAATTATATACAACCGAGTAAGTGGTCTTATTGGAAAAACAATTTCAAGGGATGTGAACTTAAATGATGTGAACTTAAACCCTATTCCATGGTGAATTATTTTTGGACCAGGAACTGGTCCCTAACAGCTGCTATTCTTCTTCTTGTTGTTGTTATTAGGGGGCGACGCTCTTTAAAAAAACCCTAAGGCTCTATCATTACTTGTTTGATCGGAATGAAACTTGGCACAATTATTCTAAGCAATATTCCGCATCGATTAACGGAGTTCGAATTTTTACTTTTGACCGTTGAAGCAAGTTACAAGCAATTCTTGACTATATGTGCAGCAAATAATATATACATATCATTAATATTCAGCCTATATATCATTAATATTCAGCCTATATACGTATAAGAATACGCAAACGATTAGAAATACATTGTTCTCTCTATTGTTGTAAATATAATGCAGTTCAGAAACTCGGTCACGCAGTTCCTGGTCCACTATAGTACGATCGTACTTGTTCACACAAAAATACAGGGGTTTTTTTAAGAAAAATTTAGAACTGCACATTTTGTCTTTGTAGTAACATACCAAACAGTTAAAGTTCAATACAACTTGCAGTTAAATTTGTAGATTTGTTATAATTAATTCATTGAAAGTTATATAGAAAAAAATCATGTAGGAAACTAGAAATTTAAATTATACCGGTATTTTCGAACTCCAGTGAGCACCGCTGTTTGACTGTTTTTCTTATTTGAATTGCAAATACCATAGGTAGCCCAACACTCGTGGTCCGCGCGCGTACACGCTACTCAGTGATTAGCATATATTAATTTATCCTAAGGTTGGCAACTTTATCACCAATTATCAATAATATATCACATACATACATGTCAAACTTCGATAAAAACTGAAAAACTACCACAAAATACTGCAAAATTAATAAATATAAATGAACTTGGATATATTTTCTAAGTTTCGACATAGTTTTTAGCTTCAAAATGTATTGGGAAATACGGAAATTTGTTCATTTAAAATAAAGTTTTTGAAAATATATTGTCGAAATTTTCTTGTCGATAGGCGGGATCCAATTTACTCTACATTACGTCACCTTCGGAGTCAATCGGAGAAATCCCGAGTCAATCCTATTGGCTGTTCTCTCATGGAGCAATCTTCGGAAATTTTCCGACTTTTCAGCAGCCAATAGGATTGACTCGGGATTTCTCCGATTGACTCCGAAGGTGACGTAATGTAGAGTAAATTGGATCCCGCCTATCGACAAGAAAATTTCGACAATATATTTTCAAAAACTTTATTTTAAATGAACAAATTTCCGTATTTCCCAATACATTTTGAAGCTAAAAACTATGTCGAAATTTAGAAAATATATCCAAGTTCATTTATATTTATTAATTTTGCAGTATTTTGTGGCAGTTTTTCAGTTTTTATCGAAGTTTGACATGTATGTATGTGATATATTATTGATAATTGTTGATAAAGTTGCCAACCTTAGGATAAATTAATATATGCTAATCACTGAGTAGCGTGTACGCGCGCGGACCACGAGTGTTGGGCTACCTATGCAAATACCACTCGCAATACGACCGCCATATTTGTTTTTAGAGGGAAACGATGGGATATTATAGGGTATAAATGGGATCTATGTATACAGTTGGCCATTGCTAGATTGGATTAGATGGGATTCCCAATGTTCGCGCCTTTTGTAATATTTTTTTCGATATTAAATCAGATGCGAATTTATATATATATATATAACATTTTTAAAATTATAATGAAATGAATAAGGAAGTTGAGGATCAAGGTGGAACTGCAAAAATATCAGAGAAAGAGGATGATCTGAAACACTTTCACAAGAATGGTCGCCACTATGTACGTTGTGAGACATGCTTTTCCAACCCCAATGTGGTCAGGATTTTCAGCAGGAGAGCTAAAGTTCCAGCGATTGCTCAAGAACCGGGGACTATATACCGTAAAAGCATTGTTTCCGACCACCTGAACACTGAGATTCATCGTGAAGCAAAAAAGACAAAGAGATTGTTGTCTTTAAAAGGATCCGAAAAGGTTCACATTACGTCACTGACACCAATTGGAAGGGCAATATCGACTGCAGATGCACAATTGGCTGCGAAAATTGGTAGCCTATTTTTTCACGTTTACCATAGTGCTAAGAGACTTACTTTGTCTGCCAATTCGTTTCCTTCACGTGTGGTTGTAAGTCGGATAGCCAATGCGTTTTCTTTTGATGATTGGAGTATAAACGACATGCCTAATGATCTCCAATACCTTTCACCAAATGCACACAGAGAATTCCTCAAATGCATTGTAAAGTCAGATAGAAATTCACTTGCTTCCAAGATGTCAAATTCGTTGGCCATCTCCTTAAGATGTGACGGATCGGTTGATAGAACGCAGATAGATAAGATATATTTAATGGCTAAAGTTATATATAGAGACGGAAAAGAAGACAATATCTTTCTCGGCGCGGAAGAGCCCAAAGAAAGAGGAGCAGTTGGAGTTCATAAGGCTGTTCTTTCAGCATGTTCAGCAACCCTTGGCGAAGATACCGAAGATGAAGAAGATGTTTTGCTTAATCAAAGCAAGAAAGTGTTTCAGCGTGCTTCTTCTTTTGTCACTGACGGCGCATCAGTAAATACTGGAGAAAAAATGGTCTTTGGGCTTTGATTGATCGGGATTTAAACCATCCGTTAGACGATGAAGTACCAACACCAATGATTAAAATTTGGTGCGCTGCTCACCGTTCGCAGCTGGCATGGAAATCTGTCACAAACTCAATTCAGGAAGTAAATCATTTAATTCAGCAGCTTTCAAGCATATCTACATTTTTCCATGCATCTGGCATCCGGACACGAGAACTTACTGATGCTGCAAATGCTGAGCGCTGTTGCGTGTTATCATTACCTCGCGTCTTCGAAGTGCGTTGGACAGAATTCACATCGTCGTTAATTGAAGTGGTCTTAAGATCTTGGCGTGCTCTTGTTGCCTATTTCAAAAAAAGTAATGAGAAAGAAGCTGGAGGTTTCTTGTCTTTTTTAACAAAGAAATCCAATCTTGACCTGCTGACCTTCATTACAGATTTGCTTGCTGTATTTTCACGATACCAGCAACAGCTACAGTCGGACTCAATAACACTACTTGACATGGACAGATACACATCGAAGGTGAAAGCAAAGGTGTTAGGATTAAAAGAAACGGCTCTCCTCGGTGGATGGGTTGAAGCACTAAACGAGCAAGTATCGGAGGAAGAAGATGGAACCGTGTCTTTAAAAGAAGTTGAATTAGACTGTGGAAATGCAAGGCATCGTCGACAAATTCACCATCTTTACGTCACTGACACAAGGGACATTGATGCAATTAAGAATGAGATCATTGAGTCTCTGAAAGAATTTTTGACCCAAAGGTTTTTGAACCAAGATGATGATATTGATCTACTCAAGCCATTTGTAAATTTGCAGCAGTCAGCAGATTTGAAGGAGGTTCACAAGCAATTCTTTCAAGACCTAGACTTAATGGAACTTGGTATGGAATTTGATGATGTTCTTAGTATGGAAGATATAGAAGATTTTAGAAAACTATCATTAAGAGAGCGATTCCAAAGGTTTGTCCAATCCGACGAGTTGCCTAACTTGAAAGTTGCATTTGCAAGGATCCTTGCAGCTAAGCCACATAGCGCAGATGTAGAACGTCTGATCAGCTGCAGTGTGGCACTGAAGTCGTCTGGTCGTTCTCGAATGCTTCCTGAAACCGAAAATCTCAATTTGTATGTGCATTATAACATGCCACCGTTGGATCAATGGGATCCTAAACCAGCTGTGATGAATTGGATGAATGAAAGAGCACGTCGCACCCGAGATCGTCCAAAAGGAAAACAACAGCAATATTTCAAGGGAATATTTTCCGAAGCTTCGAAAACCGAAGAGAATTTGGCGGATTGTGAAGAAGAACCAGCAAAAAAAAAGAAAACATTTTAGTTATTGTTAAAATTTACTAGGAAGTCAATAAGAACTGAAATATAAAAGTTTCCATTAATTAAATTTATATTTTAGATCTGAAAGTTCGCGAGTCAGTTTTTTCAACTGCACAATTTTTTTTTAGAATTGCACAAATTGGTTTAGAACTGCACATTTTGTGTAGAACTGCACGTTAAAAAAAACCCTGCAAAAATATATAAAGAACGCTGGAATTAAACGAAAAGTTTTATTACGGTTCACCCCGAGCAAACAAAACGAGTCGATTGGCCTGTTCTATTGTTTCATTGTATTGTTCTCCAGGGTAAAATTTGTTCTACAGCTCCAGGGCAAATTTTTTTTTCACTCAGAGCAACTCAGTGGCTTGCAATATGGCATGGAAAAATTTTTATATCTTACAAAATGAGAAAAATATTTTTTTTATAAGACTACCTTAAAAGAGGGGCGACACCTTTACTTTAGCGATGTTGAATGTTTGAACATACAGCTGTGTATTAAATTGGATGAGATTGGGCGTGATATTGAGAATTTCCAAGAGGTTGACGTTATATGCCGAAGCCGCAGGATAATGCCAACCGAGGTCTTGATAATTCTCAATATCACGCACAAAAACGAATCCAATAATCATTTTATTATTCACCTCAACTAACTAAAATAGTCATTAAATAAAAGTGATAATTATTTTATTTAATAATTATTTTATAATAGGTTTACAAAATATACGCTTTTGCCTTCGAAATAAACACGATATGGAATTTAATTTTCAATTTTTTAAAAAAGTGCATTCACTAAATTTGAAAGTTATTTTCATATACGACTCGAGTTTGCAGAATAGCAGTTAACTATTTTACCAACCCCTTTTCCGTTTTTCGAGGTTAAATTTCCTGTTCGTTTTTAATGTTAAATTGAGCTGACGATGCTAATTAACGTACCCATATTTGCAAAATTCTATGTCTATTTTTTTCTGATACACCCTGTATGGTGAAGAAAAACACGCAATATCTGAAGTTAAAGTTTTTATATTTTTGTAGTCACAACAAATATATTACATTAATACCGCATACTTTGAACAGTCCTGCGCTATACTTAGACCCACTACTGAAGTTAAAGTTTTTATATTTTTGTAGTCACAACAAATAAATTACATTAATACCGCATACTTTGAACAGTCCTGCGTTATACTTAGACCCACTACTGAAGTTAAAGTTTTTACATTTTTATAGCCACCACAAATCAGTTATACATAATACCGCATATTTTGAACAGTCCTGCGCTATACTTAGACCCACTATAGAAAACTTGAAACTAGAAGAACTGAAAACAAACTGTCAACATAACCGAACCAACCCACACAGTGAGCAGACTATTTTCTTTTTTATCGCGCAAAAATGTGATCTAAACTTGTCCATTTGAGACCATTAACTTCTCGATTTCCTCTGCCAAACGCCTGGCTTCTTTTCGTAAATCTAAAGAAGCTACTCTGTCGGCAGAACAATTAACGCGAGTTTCATCCTAAAAACACATTAAAAATCTGTTCATAAAAAAACCAACAAAACGTGCAACTCTGGCTCGCATTTGACAGACAACTCTCATGTGTGTACGCACAAAAAATAAAATTTGTGAAATAAAATAATTATAAAGGAAATAGTACTTAGGAGTAACCAATTTTATCATGATAAAGTAATAATTATACTTGCTTGCCATGTAGATTGTCCTTAAATATATATGCAACACACTGTAGTTATTAACAGCAAATTTACATGTTTTAAAGAGGAAACGGTTCGTGCCTCATTCGTCCAGTTAGCTTGCAGGAGTGGGAATTTTGCGATCAAAATCAAACTTGCCCAGTTGAAAGCAAAACGGCGCAAACTTGAATTTATTATATGAGCTTAATGCGTATATCTGGATTAATGATAATCTTCATTCAATTTCCAACAGTGCAAAAAAAAAAAGAAAAAAAAGAGAATTATAGAATTGCTTTCCACAGACAAAACATATTAACAGTCATTCGATTATTTTGAGACAGTCTGCATGTGAATGGACGCTATCTTTAGCATGTCTATCTTTCAACCGACAGTTTAGAAAGCTCTTTCGCGCAATATAGTGATTTGCGATTCATGAAGTATGTATTCCCGTATACAAGTTCTCTGGTTTAAACTTCCCCAGATAACGACTTGCTAGAAAATTGTGCTCTAAATATAGAGTTGTCGTGCATTTCCTTTGATCCTGGCTGCCTGGCATATCAACGCCGCCAATATTGTTGCCCTCCACAACAAATATTTGTATACATAGGCCCATTGCAATCTGCATTACTGCGACACTCTTGGAAAAATATATTAAAATGCTTGATTCGCATTTCTTCGCAATAAACAACTGAATATAAATTTATAATTATACGTGAATGAAGTCAATAAACCGTTATTCTTCGTAGGGTTTAAAGGGTCAAATAGCTGACTCATTTTTCCTTCAACTGTTCTTGGCTTGAATTTGAATTTACGTGCATCGAGTGAAGTGCCAAAAATCAGAATTGATTTACCCTAATATACATATATTAGCTAATAGATAGACGTTGCAATATTGAGCTCACTCTTATATCATTGCGATTGGCCTCTTTCTTATTCTCAGGGTTAAATGAATTAATAAGAATTAAAAAATTCTCAAAATTTCTGTATATGAAAAGAAAGGAGGCACCAAAATATGGCGTGAAATCGTTCGTTACAAAAGTCTTGTTATCACCTCGCCTTATAGGCGATTATATATACTAATTAAGGTGTGGCTAATTATCGAAAATTCTGATTGGTAAAGCGACTTTCGACCGTTGTTCATCCAAGAGAAATGATGCAATATGTGAGTTTGAAGAAACACTGTACCTATAATCACGGTAACAGCGACAAAATTTGGTAAAACAAAAAACGTTTGTTAAACGTAGAATCGAAAATGCTAAAGCTTCGATCCGACATCATGTGACGCATCGTTGCCGAATAAGTGTATACCTAAAAAAAAATCTAAAAGAATGAAAAAAAGAATCTTTAAAAAAAACTTACATTATACGTGTCAACTTTAGCCTTGACTCGAAACAATTTTTTTATGAAAGCGTTCTTGCTGAACACCTGTTCAAATGCCTTCTCGTCCTGAAAATATTTTGGAAGAAGATAAAATTATGTAAGTATTTATTGTATAAACGTCAAAACACTGTATTTATTAAACTAAACTGTTCTTCCTATATATAATGCGAGGCTTACCGTGTCTCTTAATGTTCCAATTTCATCTGCTGTTTTCCCTAGCAATTGTTCAGCTGTATCTTGGAAACAAGTCAGCCATTGCTCGCCCGTGTAGTCTGCCACATTGATCTACACAAGATAAAAGAGACAAAACATTTTCATAGGCGACAGGTAAATTGCATATTTTAATTTGTTATACGAGTTAACTATAAGCAACCAACTTACCCTAAAATACTGAAACACATGCAGCCTATAATATGTTATGTATTATATAACACCTTATCAATTCAATGTTCTTTAATAAACGTGGCATTAAAAAATTTCCATTGCACGGTTTAGTTGCGCTAATAGTTTCTTCCACTGCACGGTTGCTTTCGCTAAATTCAATCACTCACAGTATTAATCGTACTGTGCTCGATCACGAATTCGAATAACATATATAGCTTATGTAATTATCATTTATATACATGCACAATTGTTTACTTTAAGGGATTCTTTAAGGGATACTTTAAATTATTCAATAACACGCATTAGATTAGTTTTTCAGTGTTCTATTTGATGTTATATATCATAATAACCAAGGAGCAGCGTGACAGCATCTTCAAATAATAACCACAGTTATTAGAATATACATGGTTTGGAGACTAAATAAAAGTACAAATACAACTCATTATCTATGTTATTGTCCAGGTTTATGCAAAAAATGGTTCCTTATTCGTCACATGTCTATTGTATTTTTTCTTAACTAACCAATAGCAATGGCTTGGCTTAGCTCCTCCACCGTGACTTGAACAACATGTTAATTCAGACCTTACTATTGGTTTATTTGTTCAAAATACAATAGACATGTGACGAATAAGGAACAATTTTTTGCATAAATGTTCCCGGACATAGTTAATGAGTTCTATTGTACTTTCATGTAGTCTCTAAACCATGTATATTCTATTAACTGTGAAATAACTTAGCATGAAATGCGGTATGATGTGTTAGAACTAAGGAAAAGAATTAATCCTAGGGGTGCTAGACAGGGTCTCTAGAGTGTCTAAGCATGCAGGAAATGTGGAGGCCTTAGATAAGGCAGTGTCAATAAGTGAGGAGGTAGAAGTTTGACTCTTACGCCTGTATTCAAAAAGCTCACTCACACTCATACTCATCAAGTGTGACATATAAATTTCGTTAATGCTGATCAATGAGAAAGTTTTTTCTGAATAGATGGAAAGATATAAGGTAAATCACTGAAAATCAAGCCCCTGTTCGGCTGGAAATACCGCCATTGAAACTTTATGAGAAGATTAAGATCTCCCACTCAATGAGTTTGAGTGTGAGTGAGCTTTTAGAATACAGACGTTAGTGTGGACTGGGGTGGAAGGAAGAATATAAGAAGTAGCTATGGGCTTCAGTGGGCTTGTAGAACACTGAGGTAGAGAGCCTATTACCATTGATGGAAACCAGTATATCTAAAGGTCTGTTCACACGATCCAATTTTGCTGGATCAAATTCACTTCTGACGTATGGAATATAGTCTGTTATTGATAAAGCAGTACTGCATTGGCTTCAGTGCACTTGCTGCCCATAAACATCATTCGACAAAAGACTATAAAACATCAATCAGAAGTGAATTGGATCCAACAATATTGGATCGTGTGAACAGACCTTATAAATGATACTCTGGTCTCACCACTGATCTCCCATGTGAATTGGAGTGCTGGATGAAATTCATCAACAACTTTGATGAATTTCTCCAACTCAGCACGAGAACTGTATCTTCCCAGGTACTCAGGTAGAGGCCCAGTGTACTGCTAAAAGATTTGTTTTTCCACAAAACCAACAAATAAGTTATTTCGGCTTCCTATTCACGGTTTTCTTCAGGCACCATTTCACCTCTCCTCCAACCTCATTTATTGCATCTCATGCAACAAATGTGTTTTACTATATATCGGTGAAACTGGAAGATCTCTAAGGATAAGGTCGGTTAACAACCACGATATAACACCAAGCCTGTTGCCAGCTCTGGTAATCATTGTGTCACGGACATGAGAATTAGAGCCCTCTGTCCCATTTCCGGTACTAACAATATCCGTAAGCGACAAGAAATGCGACTCATCCACAGTCTTGGCACTTATCATACCTCTCACATAAATGAAAGACTCTCTTTCATTTAAGCTACTTCGCCTAGAGTAATGATTTATTTTTCTTTGTTTACATCGAGCCTGGTTGTAATCTATTTTCGTTGCTGATCAGGGTTCCCTCATTGCGGGCTATTCTTAGCCCACAATCAGGCGCTTCTTTTGCAACGTAATTTTTCCAATTTGTTTTGATTTTAATGTTTTTGCCCATTTTTAACACGTGTTTAGCCCCAATACAAAACATGTGTTTTCCCCTATTTATTCTCATACTAACTCTCCTGACGAAGGCCCTCAGGTCGAAACGTCGAGAAGTGTTTTTGGGCAGTTGTTTTACCACAGTTGATGCTAAGTTATATACAATAACGTTAAGAATTCACGCAATTTTCATTAGTCGAGAGCCAAGATCTATAAGAGGACAGACGCATGGAATGACGACACAGATCATTTTAACGAATTTGACCACTCATCTCTTTTTTTTGTGAGCCAATCAAATTTTACCACGTGTCTTAGGCTATAGCCAATAGCATTTCTTCAATCCTATAGATCATGTACGCGTGATACCTGCAAATTCTTTACTTTGACAATTTTTCAAGTGTTTGGGGAAACTATAACATTGGACCGTTGTCTGTTCAGTTATAGATACACAGTAGACGTCATTAGTGATGCCCCGGCGTTTCGTTGCCACTTTGCTTTATCACAAATGACGTCATACCGTGTATCTACAGGGTGTCCCAAAAAAAAGTCCCCTCTATTGAAATCAAGCCTTTGTTAGAATCTGATTTGCCTTAATATTATGATAAACCCAATTGAAAGCAAGACGCTTTATTTGAATGCCTCAACCTAATAACTATGCTATTTACACACTACTGCGTTGATCATGCATTCAAATCAACAAAGGCTTCATTTCAATAGGGGGGACTTTTTTTTGGGACACCCTGTATAACTGAACAGACAACGGTTCAATGTTATTTACTTGTTAATTAAAACTCGGCTTGTTAACCACCTCATAAAAATATGCTTACCGTGTCGTTAAAAAGATTAATTATTAGTATATTATTCGGTCCTCTAAAATAACTAGCTATAGTCCGGGTGTGGGCTGGCAAATTTCACTGATAAGAAACTAAATAAAATATTTCATCCCCTTGCATCATAAAAAAATTCAATGACCCCCTTCACAAATCTCTAGCTACCATGTTTAAAGAGCCATCCTAATTAAAACTTTTTCACTGCCACCATCTTTTTTTTTACAATCCAGCATATGAAACAGATGCCTGAATCTACAAAATATTTATTACCTTTAGAAGCAGTCTGTGTTTAAAGTTGGGATATGTTTGGTTACATTTTTCGCATCTGTAGTGATCCGCATCTTCAATAACTTTCTTATTACAGTCTTGCTTTGGGCATGCCTAATAAAACAACAATTTGTTGCTATGAAGTTAAAAAGCAAATTTTTAAAGGTAAATTTACATGTAGCAATACTACCGTTAAATACCTAACATATATTACTATAGATCCATTAGACAAACATATAGGCAGACATACCTTGTACAAACAGTTATCTTTCTTAAAGTAGGAAACGATTGCGACTAAATTAAAGTAGTCGGGCTAAAGAAAAAAAAACAATATTTAGGTAACCCGAAAATTAATAAATAAAAAAATAATTGCTATATGTAATTATTACTTACTTTCTCTGACGTTCCTAGTCCTTCTTTCTTAATATCACTGATAGTTTTATAAACACTCGTACCTAGAAAACAAGATATTGTTAGATACCGTTTTCTGTTTAGTGAATTAACAAAAGGTTCATAATTCTCCTATACCTATTTACTTCTCTCTTTTGTGTAGACCTGATTCAGCTTTGCCGATAATCAGCTAAGATCGGCGACATAATTTCTAAATCGTTCTCATAAATTGCACGCATGCCGCTGACGTCGAAAAACTCTCATCGTTGATGATTTGCACTGAATGAGAACTAGGCTTAAACGCTAATCGAAGTTAAGTACTCACTCATTCCATCTCCTCTCTGTCCAGATATTGAACCGATGCTTTCTGAATGACCAACATTATCATACCTATAAGTATGTTAAAACCAGAGCGGTTATAATGGTTATATTGTAGCTATAGCCTATGTCATGTTGGCATTATTTTTAGTAATTTTAACTCACACTATATAGTTGGCACATCGTATATATATCTAATAATAGTGAGCTAAGCAAGTGACATTTTTGACAACACGTACGTTCACCGGAAGCTGAGATTTGGTTTTTTACCAATCACAATCATTGACCCAGTCTTTTGACGTTACTCGTGCCTTTTTTGTTGTCAAGAACGTCCCTTACTTAAGCTCAATTATATCATAAAATAAAGTCATTATAAATAAAACCATCTGTGACTTGCCATCCACGCAGCTTAAACGCTTCTTGGATAGTATCTGGGTCTATCATCATCGTACTGGAGGGCAACGTGCTCAGCGTGCGACCTATAAAGTAAAATCCATGAACGTATATATATATCTGGAAATAAAGTACCGAATTTGGAAAGTAATATCTCCATGAATTTCCTTAAATAACACAACTATAACATAGTCTTTCCTTTAACAAATGAAAGCTGTTTTTAATCAAAGCAGAGTATTTTTTTGGGAAACCCGATATAACTTTGAAACGACAAACTTTGAAAGAAAGTATTCATGCAACTGTAGGTTAAAACTATATACGTTTACAAAATACACTTTTTTTTTCTATTTTTCTGTATATAAAATACACGGTATTAACTATTGATCAAATTACGAATAAATTTGAAAGTTGTTTTATCCAGCGCTTGTATATGTATATATAACAAAACAGTTTTTCTGCTCACTCTTGTCAACGCGCCTTGTCGGCTATCAGCACATATATGACTCGAGTTCGCAGAATATATAACTGTTAAATATCTTACCTCCAAAATCTGAGACTTTAACCCCTTTCATGGCAATAATTGGATTCGATCCAACATACTTTTCAAAGTTTTCCGCCTTAAAAGTCAGTTTTAGTTACAATTTTTTATCAAGAAAATACTTTTTAGATATCCTCCCATGCAAAATCAATAATAATACATACATATACATATTATACATAGATAATCAAAAGCGCAGAGGGGATTATATTCAGCAATTCTCGGTGTTTTGGAATGAGAAAATTATCTGACTGCTTAATTAGCCAACTTAAATATTTAAAAATATAATTAATATAAAAATAGGAGCTATGAATTTATTATTTAGTCTAGGACTGTAAATTGTATATATTTCATTTAAGACAGATTATCTGAACTGGTTTAGGTTAAAATGACCATCGCGCGACGCGCGTCAACATGGCATATGTGCCAAAATCGGAATCTGAATTTTAATATATTTATTATAAATTTCCTAAGAAGTAACATTGTGTTTTCCTAGATATGACTAATTTCATTTTGTTTCCTGATCCATGCACAGCTGTATTTTATTAACAGCATCGAGAGATAATTGATAGTACAATAGCAGCTATCCAAAATTTAAAAGTCTTTGTCCAACCTGCATGGAAGTCAAAAACTTCCCCTGGTTCTTCGGGAATGAAATTAACTTAAGTTCGAAAGAGCCAAAATAATTTAAAACTCCACAACTAATCCTCTAGGTAAGATAAATGCTTAAAGAAACATAATATCAAACATTGCAATAGTAACATATATCGATAAAATGCCTAGGGACACTAATTCTAAAAAATATTACATTGCCTTACTGTAAAACCCATCGAAAATTGGTTGAATTTTTTAGTCAACTAGAATCGTGTTAATGCGCAATATTTGGATGGTGTTTGGCTGAATCTGGCGGGGGGTGAGTGAAATGAAATATATCATATCACAACGAAATTTATAACAATCATGTTAAATTAAGCGCACTCCTTCGTTCTTCGGCTGTTTTCGAAAAACCTTTTAGTATTTTTTTATTTTTCGGTATTACACTCTTCAGTGAAGAGATATTTTTTGTTGTGGACCAACTTAAAAAGCATTTTATAAACAGGGGGGAGTGAACGTTCGATGACGAATACGCCATCATTTTGTCTTCATTTTTCGTCAACAGTTCTACAAATTCTCGGTCACGTCATTTATATGTCCGCGCAAGCGCGCATGAGTTAATAACATTCGCACGCTTTAACGATTTCTTAATGCGTAAATGTAACTATATAAACATTCTATAAAGACTGTGGCTTTGATAATTCAGGATTTACAGCTATGTCGACTGTGCCGTTTGCCGACAGGGTGTGGTCATTTTTTAGGTCTCGCCGGGGATTCGAATTTTGGCACATATGCCAAGCATGTTGACCGCCAGGGTCATTTTACTCTAAACCATTTGAGATGATCTGTCCTAAATGAAATACAAACTCCTTTACAGGTCCTAGACTAATTAATTGGCAAACTTACTTCTTTTCCCCAAAGTGTGCAGGTTACAGAAGCAGTTGAATCCATCAAAGTTAGATCTCGTTTTGAGACCTGCGGAAAGAACGTGTACAAGAGTTGAGCTCATATTTAACGCGAAATATAAGCCATCAATACAAGTAGTGAGGCGAATCAACTCGAAATATTCAAGACATGAATATTCTCTATGGCAGGAAATCTATGGGACCGGAGAGCGCTAACAAACTAAATGTCGATGGATCTTAACTACCAGGATAATAGCTGTTTCCGCCCTGAGATAATAATAAGCATGTAAATGCATTTTACTGTTTTGACTACTGTACTATTGGAGTGTTCTAAAAAATTCACGCTTGAAAAATGATGAATTACTAAAACCTCCATTTGGGAAAGCCCTTCTCACCTGCTTTCCAGCTCTAGTGTTAACCTCTTTCACCTCAGCGATATTTGAACAAACAGCAACGATATCTGAACAAACCAATAACACCTTATAAGTATATATAAATGATACCATATATAATGAACCCTATACTGGTGTGTGCAGGAACTTTGTATCCCGTTGAAAAGCTCCTGCACACACCAGGATGGCATGAGCGATTTAGTTTCTTTCATAATTGTTTAGTAAGCGAATCGAAACTTTTTATTACGAAATCACTAAACTATCGACACTGGCGCTATGAATTTCAAATGGAAGACGTTTGACGATTCAAATTTTGTTAAGTCATGTGATCAAATTGGTTCATTATTTTAATTCAATGTATTGTTATAATTTGTTGTAATTATGAATTTACGCGCGTATCTTACCGTGCTACGAAAATGCATCTGGAGGAACATACACAGCTAAGGAAAAACCGTGGACAAAGAGCTACGCTTTCATCTGAAGGTGGGGATGTTACAGCGAGCTTTCGAGCGATTGCACGTAGATTTAATGTTTAATATGTAGTTCGGGAAATTTTTTAACGGCGTGCAAATTTAGAATTCACAAATCGTGAAGTCATGTGACCAAAACGATGAACCAATTTGATCACATAATTTAACCCAATCTGAAATTTGAAACGTCTTCCTCCGTTTGAAATTCATAGCGGAAGTGTTGACAGTTGAGTGATTTTCGTAAAAATCAATAGCGCGAGCAAAAAAAACAGTTCTTTTCCTAAATTATTTCCAAATATCCTATTTTTTTGCGTTGTCAATTCGTTCGATTAAAACTTCTTCAACTCGAAGTCAAATAGCTAGAGGTAATGTTGCTCAGTTCAACTTATGGACAAAACAAAGCAAGATCGTCGTCATTATTATCTGAATCAGCATTAGATCGATCACTTAAAATTAATTCAGTTAAACACATGCAGTCCAGGTAGATGCTCTTAGGCTGCCTTCAAACGTCCTTTACTCATGTACTGGACGCATTAAAAATACTAGATAATCATTAAGACGGCTCATTATCTATTGGTGTTAATGCGTTCGGCACATGAGAAGGCCAGTGGGCAAATAAGAGCAAAATACAGCTGACGTTGTGAAGAGAAGGGTAAATCTTTTAGAATGTCGTTGCTAGGAAAAGCCACAACTTTCTGGGGTGTTTCAATTTTTATAATTCATTTCATAATGCTGATTCAGATAATAATGACGTCGTCGTCTCCGGTTGTAACTGGACGAAATTTAGGATGCAGAGAGTTATCTTGGAGAGTTATGATTTTGAAAGGTTATGTTCGTTCCTCGCACAAACCACGTCCATGTATGGGAAAGTTATATTTAACTTAACTATCACTTTTTATAGATATACAGTATTCGTCAAAACAGAGATGAAAAAGACTATCGGATATTAAAGGTACGTCAAACATATATATATATATATATATATATATATATATATATATATATATATATATATATATATATATATATATATATATATATATATACTACAGTAAATCTCTCATGTTAGTTCTAGGGAACATCCAGCTGATTTGAGTGTAAAAATCAACCAATCAGAAGCCACATCCTCGACCAAACTGAGTTATCATTTCCTTCATTTCATATGAGACTACGGGCTTTATCTTTATCTATTTCGTTTATATCGAAACACGTTTTTTTCGATTCAACTGTAAATTAGAATTTAATTTTTTTCCTCATGACGTCACTATCTCAGATAAACTGGATGGGGTGAGTTAAGAAAATAGGTGGGGTCCTCGTAAATAATGAGCGTGGTTCAGCCGTGGTCTAAATATAACTCTCCTGAATCATACCTCTTCGACATTCGTCGACTCTACAGTTAGTAAATCTCTCTTTAGCCATATCCTCGAAACTTTAATCTCTTTAAATTGAATTTAAATAAAACTTACCAATCAGATTTTCAGGTTGAACATCTTGGATTTTGGCAATTTCGACGAAATTGAACTGCAAAGTGGGAATGCTGTTGTTCTCTTGACACTGCAAGATGATACGTAAAGAGATGTAACGTAAATCAAAGAAGAATCAACCGTGATAAGATAAGACTCATTACTTACCAGTTCAACTGTTGTATCGTTATTGAAGGTCAATTCATAGTCATTTTTTAATGAGCAAAATCTTTTGTTTGCTGGTCGCATACTTCCTTTTGAGATGTAGTAAATCTAAACCAAAGCCAAACGATCATTATGCTGACAGTAGGGTCGGTTCCCACCTATACGAACAAGCTTTGCTACTGTTTGACGATAACAATAACACACAATAAACAATAGAAATTGATTTTAAAACGAACAAATCTTTTAAGCACTACTCAAAACTCGCTCATATTAGGGCCTGCTTATACAGGGTGTCCCAAAAAAAAAGCAACCACTTAAATATGCAGAACATTAATACAGCTCTAAAGCGCAATAGATAAGCACCTCTGGGAATTGAAAATGGCTCTTAATCCTTCATTTACAATGCTAAAAGTCATTTTAGCTGAACTATGGTGCAAACCCGAACAATATTAATATTCTTGCATATTTAAGTGGTTGCGTTTTTTTTGGGACACCCTGTATGTGAGCCGGCAAGGGACGATCTATTCCAAGCATGTATGGATGGTCCCCTCTATTGAAATCAAGCCTTTGTTAGAATCTGATTGCCTTACTAATATTATGATACACCCAATTTAAAACAAAACGTTTTTTTTGAATGCCTCAACCTAATAACTATGCTATTTACACACTACTGAGTTAATCATGCATTTAAATTCCAACAAAAGCTTCATTTCAATAGGGGGGACTTTTTTGAGACACCCTGTATAATATTTATCGAATTCTGTGCACCCGGGATGCTTTTTGCCATATAAATGCTCCATCCCGCCTGACTCGGATTCCGAAACTGCTGGTAGACGCCGGAAGCACGTTTTAATAACAGTGCCGCTGGTTTAAATACGAAGGAACAAACGTGACATTAAGAAATTTTGGTAACAAATACTAACAATGCTTAAAAATAAATGAAATACTGCTTATTAGCAGTATACAAAAAATTGAGAAAAGCTGTAAAGAATAACTTCTATATACAGGGTGTATAAAAAAAACGCAACCACTTAAATATGCAGAACATTAATACAGCTCTAAAGCGCAATAGATAAGCACCTCTGGGAATTGAAAATGGCTCTTAATCCTTCATTTACAATGCTAAAAGTTATTTTAGCTGAACTATGGTGAAAACCCGAACAATATTAATATTCTTGCATATTTAAGTGGTTGCGTTTTTTTTGGGACACCCTGTATAGCTGAAGAATAACTTCTATACAGGGTGAGTAAAAAAACCCTGAAACCTTTGAAATTTAAATTAGCTGCGAACTTATTGCTGGAATATGACAGTTCCCATTGTACAATCAACAAAAACGATTTGATAAAACTGTTCTTTTGTATTTACAGAGCTTAGAAAGCATTTTAACTCCCAAAGGGAACAAACTTTATGTTTTAGGTTAATTAATATGATATTCTTCGTATACCAATGAAATATTTTAGGCAACTTCTGTCACATTACAGCCGCATAGCGGCTAATTTGAATTTCAAAGATGTCAGTTTTTTTTTACTCACCCTGTATAATTATAGCTACAGTGGCGGATATAGGGGTGTGCAGAATAAATTACAGAGCTTAATTTTAAATTCAAAACACCTTAATAACAACACTATTGGTTATAGATTTGAAAAGATTACTTTTAACTTAAAATCTGCCAATGTGATTTCGATTTTAAGCCTTAGTAATTTATTTTGCACACCCCTAGATCCGCCACTGTATAGCTACGCGTGATGAAAAAGTTCCATTCCGGCACCCGTCCAGTCCCGGTTCTCATACCCATTCCACTTCAACATTCCCTTAGGTTATAGGCACTAATTCAAGCACTATCGTGCAACAGATAATCGCAGCAGTGCAGCTAGATTACGTTATTACACTTATTACCAAAGTAGTAGTATATGCACAAGTTCGCTAACAAGAAAAAAGATTAGAACAAAGACGTTGTTTTAGATGATTTTTCAGAATGCTATGTCTTCACTTACTGTAATATAGCTACTGTAACTAATAGGGCAAATATATAAACATGTTCTGACAAACAGGTTTTTACCGGCAGACAATACCTTATTTTGTTCAAGTAATGGATAAAATCTGTCCACAAGTTCGGTGAAACATGTAGCTCGTATTTCACCCTAAAGGGACAACATTATTAAAACTATATGCGGGATACAAGAGTTCTACCGTATTATTCGCGGAGATAATAATTGTCATTTAAAGGGGCGTACTTGGAGGGGCGTCATTTATTAATCATAGACACATCTATATGGAGATATCTTTCTAGATATTACAGTTCCTAATCTGGAAGAATTAAGGTTTAAAGGAAACCCGGAATAGAAATTCAAAGGACACATTAAATAGGCAGTAAGATAGGTACAGAGGAGGGGCAAGGATATCCAGTAATTTTTCTTTTCGATTATGACGTAGGACATATATAATCCCCAAGCGGGCGCGATCGCCGTGCGAGGGTTCTAATTCCGCCCGGAGATTAGGAATTACACCTTGGTATTGTTACAGAACATAGCGGAATTCAAAGTTGTCCAAATTCTATCTCATGGACCATGGACGTTCAATGGTCATGGCACTTGTGCGCATGCGCAAAATTTGAACAAGTAAGGAGTAGATATTAGCAACTTGCTGATTGGCTAAGACAAAATGTTTGTATTTCAATGAAAAACGTCAGCAATTTAACTGTCATTTTGCAAACTATTTTTTTTAAAAATGTCTCGTAATCACAATATGAAATGCGTATAAAATAAAATGATAAAAACACTGGGAAAAGATTAAAATATGATCAGAACTGGGAGAATTAAGCGGTTAAAGTTAAGCGGTGAACAACTCGTACTTTATAATCCTTGAAATGGTAGGTGTCTACTTAGTTTATTTCATTTGTAGTATACAGGTGCGCTCAAAAGTTATTGGACACACAGTTTTTTGATTATTTTTTTGCCTTGTGAGGATTTGGTCGGATAATAACAACTTATTTTAACACAGAATTTGAAATAAAATATTTTAGTATTCAAAAGAGCACTCGTGCCTGCCAGCGAGCGCGATAGATTTAAAACAGCTCCCCAGCACAGACGAGACCTAATAGCAGAAGGCACACGAGTGTCTGTATCAACAATAAAGAGACGTTTGAAAGAAGGTAATATGAATGGACGAATAGCAAGAAAGAAACCATTGATAAGTGAAGTCAATGTGCTGGCCCGTCTAAAATATGCGTTAGCGAAGAGACATTGGACAGCTGATCAGTGGTTAAAAGTTATGTGGTCTGACGAAAGTACATTTAATCTTTTTCCCAATTGTGGTAAAGTGTATATATGTGCGGCGGCGACCTGGCGAAAAGTTCCAACGCAAATGTCTTAAACTCACTGTCAAACACGGAGGTAGAAGTATCATGGTTTGGGGCTGTGTTAGCGGGGATGGTATATGGGTAAAATAAAAAGGTTGGAAGGAAAAGTAGATGCTGAAGCCTATTATCGCATACTACGTCACCAAATGGCGCCCACTATGAAACTCCAAGATAGCCGGCAGTCTTTCGTTTTTATGCAAGACAATGCCTCCGTGCATATACAGCTAAGAAGAATCTAATGTTCCTTGAGCGAAATAACTATGATTTGCTGGACCATCCTGCCCAATCACCTAACTTAAATCCATTGGAGAATATTTGGTGGGCAATAGAACAAGTACTTTTGGACGAACCTCTTCCTTCTAATGCAAATGATTTGTTCGAGAAAATTGAGCAAATTTGGAATAACTATCCCAACGATAAACTGGTTAAATACATAGAATCAATGCCCAGTCGTATAGAGGCAGTTATTCAGGCCAAAGGATGGCATACCAAGTTCTGATTTGGCGTGAAAAAGGTTGTTGTGTGATGTGTGATGTGCTACTGATAATTGTGCAAATTGCATAAATGACAAGACTATATAGTATGTAGCTCGAAATGTTGTATTAAAGCATAAACTTTTGAATACTAAAATATTTTATTTGAAATTCTGTGCTAAAACAAGTTGTTATTATCCGACCAAACCCTCACCAGACAAAAAAATAATAAAAAAACTGTGTGTCCAATAACTTTTGAGCGCACCTGTAGGAATGCATTTTATGAGCTTGGTGGTAAGAGTGACTTGGTGGTAAGTGTAATCCAGAGACTTAATATAACCAATATCACTTTGAAGCTTTTACAGAGTCGACTGCGATCACAGCATGATTTCAATTGTTTCCGAAAAATGTGAAATATCAGCTATTATATTGAGGTCTGGCTAGCGCTAGAAAAATTTTGCTTCGTTTGAAATGGCGAGGGGTTGATGCATGCATGTATTTCTAGTTAGAGTTTAAAATTCTAAAATGTTGCTTTCTGAGTCAACCATAGATACTGCAGATTTAGGTAGACCGTTAAATATAGAAAGTTGTCGCCTCACTTTTAACCGTTTCGCGATGACGCGTCTAGCTGAACATTGACACGTTTATAGTGTTTATGTTCAAAATTCAAACGTTGCTAACAAAAACAGAATGCCGAAAATTTCAGAACGTTGAAGCCACGCCCTAGAAATGTGTCTATATCTGCCTAGAAACGTCATCGCTCAACCATTGAAATTAACGCGACAATTTAATTTTCAGAAATACAAACGCTGTTGTGCAATATCACTGTCATCGCACTTACAGATTCATCAATTAGATCAACACTGAACAATCGTCCTTGGCCTTTCGAGTTTGACCATTCTCTAATACTAGATTTTGAAGTCACTCTGGCACAAATTGTCCACCTACATTAAAAAAGCATATATCTCTTAATGCAATGCATGTTAGTTACGGTGATTTTAGTGGGTTTTTTAAACTGATTACAAGTGTTCGATTCGGGGAATGTTACAATTTATGCGGTTCGCGTATGTATAATTACTCATTCACATATTCAGACCCGAAAATTGGTACAGTACATTGTTATTCTTTCACCAGCTAAAACGACCGCGCCAAAGTTAAGTTCTTTGAATTTCAGCGAATTTAAAAAAAACGTATACATGCAAGAAGCAAAGCTTCAGGGGCCGATTGTTTAAAAGCCGGGTTAAGGTTAACCAAGGATTACAATTCCTAAACCAAGGGTTTAATTATAAATCTTGGTTAATTTTAGTTGCACAAAGCCTGGTTAGCGTTACTCTTGATAAATAAAAGTGATAAATATAATAACCGAGCTATCTAGGTGGTTTAACTTTTTAATCCTGGTTAAACGATTCAAAATGGATGGCACGTTAACAAGTACGTAAACACGATGAGCGGAAACACTTAAACATGTACATGTATATTTCTACTGACATGACTTTTGTTTTGAAGATTGTTTAGATAAAAACTAAACAGAAAGATGCAATTTAGCCAAGATTCAGCGAAGAGTGATTCAGGGGACTGAGAATATTTGAAATGAGCATATAAAATGATCCTGGCAGTCGATGACGTGCAATCATCCTGAAAACAGCACATTCTTATTTGGTTTCATAAAAGACTTATTTCGAATCTCAGAATCATCCTACGCTTCGTTGAACCTCTAATAACCGGGCTAATGTGAACAGCCTCTTATTGCTTTATACTCACTTGTTGTTGTAAGGATTCAGGCTGCTGATAGGAAAGACAGTAGGCCCGGTTTGAGTTCGTGATACAGGAGTTTGGTGACTAGAAATTGAAAAGGGTTTGTATAATTTATCACTGACTCACAAAACAAGTACTTCAAAAAGCAGTATTTAAATGCATTGTTACCTAGCAAATCTGGACCCGCTAGGTGGGGCCTGATTTCGTTTAACGTTCGCTGAGCCTGAAATGAAAATGTTTACAGATAAGAGTGCATGAATGCTCAAATATTTTAGACGACTGCATGCTATACTGCAAGGTAAGCTTGTTTAAATATTGAACATTACAGTATTTATAGAGTATTCCCTAGAAATGATTTGCATGTTGGTAGGGTGTCATCAAAATCATTTTACGCTTCGTTAAATCTCGGCTAAATGGGATCATGTAAATAGCCTTTACTGACTCCTCCACAATCCCTTAATGACTTTCATATCAGTGATACTCATCTATATCAGTGATATTTATAGATCAGGGACTAGGAAAAATATCTGATGTTGCATCCTAGGAGGGCGAAAAATACTCCGCGCGCTATTTCGATGCGCCCATTTTAATTTCGCCTTCCCCAAATGAGCGCCGCACTTGCGAAAATTTTTAGAGCGCCGCCCCCGAATGAGCGCCGCCCTCGATTAAACGAAGCATCTGAGGCTCGAAAAACTTAAACAGCGCCGCGCTCAAACGAGTAAATACGGTATATGAATTTACGATTAATCCTCAAATGAAAAAGACAATAAAAGGATCCCCGAGTCAAGCACTTTGAAAAGACCCGCCCAACAGCATAATATTCAAAGAATTCACACTAACCAGGATTTGGATTTTGTTGGACACTAGGCTTATTGTTGTTTTGGGTTGTACCAGTGTTGCTCTTTTCATCTGTGTTCTCGACATACTGTTTTGGATCACCATAACGTGGGCACTCCGATCCCTTCTTGATGATTGACAATTCCAAAATAATTAAAACCTTTCTACAATTTCATAAATGATAGTTAAATAATAGATGTCCAGGAAAATAAAGCGGCATGACATAATATAAGTATAAAACGTAAACCCTGATATGACCCTCTAACAAAGACCATTCCATATAAAGATCCATTATACATTTGTTCACATGTCACTGTTAGCCTTTTTTAACACTGAGAAGCCACTTCACTCCTTCCTACCTGCCTACAATACCTTGGCACTTTTATACACTAAAACACACTCAAATTTGCTCTGACGAATGATAAAATATATTGAACTTCACCCAGTCACAAAAAGTTAAATAGTTACCGTGTTTCATGGATAATATTGCAGATGTATTTATCCAACCGGATGACAGCTTTTGTGTCAAGTTGATTATCAACTACCATGTCATTTAGTTGAGTGGCTAACATAGCACCTAAATATTAGAATAATTCTAACCCAACCATATTTTACTAGCGGTAGGGCAATCTTTAAGACCATCCACTTTGCATAGTAGGTGGCTAAAACTACAAATCGAGACAGACTTGATTTGAAAAAATAAATAAATAAATGTACATACATGTATGAAGATGTATGCCATCAGAAAGAATCATCCTGAAAAAATTCAGAAATGCATTTGGTACACAATAATACAAAAAATTACGAACATCAATCAGAGACTGTGGTTTAACTATCAGAAGTCCTTTTTTCACCACATAATACTTGGGGTGGGGAAGGGAATGTACATCATTTTGTAGATTGGGATACATCATTTTGGGATGTGTTAATTCATGACAAGTCTTGACACACTGTTTAATTTCTTCTAGTCTATTCATTAATCACATAATAGACCTTGTTGCTAAATTATTGGTAATGCAACATTCATTGTAATTAAGTTCAGCAGAACATGGTAGAACCTATCTAACACAGATTTAATCATTCAGTATTACTCTTTACTCAGAAAAGATTAAAGTCTTTGATTGGTTGATAGCAATGAGTGAAATTGTCATGTTCAACCAGTGACACCATAACATGGGATATATGACTGTTCTTAGTTTTGCCTATCACCTCATAATTTGATTGGGTAAAAGGGATAGGTAATCCAAGAATTACAGCCTATAAGAACATGGTCTCAATATTTAGACCTGCATGGTTTATTACTGATAGGATTGCAAGGTTAAAGATCTGAAGGTAAAACAACTCCAAACACAGTCTTTGTAAAGAGACCACTTTCAAGAATGTTCATAAATTTTAGCTAGCACCACCCTTACTTCAACATACCGGTATCTTTCACTTCCGCCTTGATTGCCTTGAACTTTTTTCAAACCCTACAATATTCAAATGTTTAGGTAAATATGAATATATGTATAAAATGTCTGTGTAGAATTATCTCAAATAATCAAAGGGATCCAGAATCACTGATAGTACCAAGTTTCTGAGATTCTACATTTTTGGAAAACAAAGTTTTCTTGGCCCAACAAAACCTCCTCAGGGATGGCTTTCACAGCCCTTGATACAAAGCATGCTCATTCTTGGATTCTTGTATATGAATGGTGATGTATTGTAATAGCATTTGTGAATAAATTGTACAAATAGTTTTGCCCAAAATAATATAAAGCAAATAAACAAAAATAACACTTGCAAAACTCACCAACACTTGCAAAACAGGAGATTTTGGCAAATTGCTATGATCTAAAAAAATTTCCTGCAAAGTAAGAAAATTTAATGAATTAAGTAACTCTGTGGATGATTCTGCAATATTAAAAATCAATCGAATACGTTAATACGATATAAGGGGCTAGCTGAAATATGGCCTTAAATATTTTCTTACCCCACATGAATTTATTCTAAGCACAAACAAAAAATAATAAATATATAGATGCTTTCCTACCTTAATCGCTCCTGCAGTCAACGGATTAGACATTTTTGTACAAGATTTATCAGTGTCTTATCGAAACGATTTCACTTCGAAGCAAGACAAGCAACGTTTTAACAATATCTCCCGCCAAATTGCGCGAAATCGGGCCGTCGGGCGCATGCACTGCGTGTTTCCAATCTAAAAGTTGAAATTTCGTTTTCTTGCATCAAAACTCAAAAAGGTAAGAGCTACCGGTAACCATTCGTCATATTTTTAAAATTGTCTATAATCGAATCTCCCAAAGTTTCAGAATTGACCATTCCTCTGTGAACTAATTTTCCAACTAGGAAGACTCACTTTATCACTTTTTGCCTAAATATGTATTGCTTTTGAGTCCCACTAACGCTGAACGAGAAATTTTGTTTAAAATGAGCACTTTGTCATCTTTTCCTAATTTCCCCTTCACTACACGAGAATAAATTGTTTTTCAACAAGTCGTTACGTAACAAAAAGTTGAGCTGATTACAAAGGAAATAACAGCGCATTTACAACACTTTACAAATTACGCAATTTTGAATGTTAAGAGAATCTACCCACACAAAAGTCCCTGTCGTCACAAACCAAATACAACATCCATAAGCTTGTAGATTAGTAACTAGTATAATTCTTCTCAGCCGGTTTTATCATTTTTAGGTTTTATCAAAGAGAGATCACATTATTGTTGCAAAGATTAAACTTGTGCTGTTTTTCACATTGCGTGAAGTGATTGAATGAAGTCCATTGGTGCGTTTTTTAGTTTTACTCAGAGACAAGGATTAAGATTCAGTCCTACTGTTAATTAGTTAGCCTATAGGGGCCGGTTGTATAAACTGACTCTTAATCACTTTTTAATCACTTTTTTTACAGTTAAAACGTCGTTTACTTTAGTTAGCGCTAATCATAGTAATAACAACGTTTTTATACAACCGGCCCCTGGAACGTAACAATGGTCTTCATTTTACTACTGACTGTGAATTAAAATTAGAAAACTTTGAATGTGTTTTCGACTGGTTGTAACAGGTCTGTCGTTAATTCAAACTTTTCATATAGCCACGAGCATTTTTCCCCCGATTTTCCATTTCTAGTATATGTGTTTGAGTGAGTTATGACTTTTGCAGTGCATGCAGTGACATAGTTGTATTGCATGAGAAAGAAAATTAATCTATTCTGTTGCATTCACTACTTAATAGCATGCCGGCATATACAGCCATACACCAGAAGATAATCGCCGTGAAAAAACGAGGTTTTACTGCCGCCGTATTGTTTCAAACAATCTCGCGCATGGGGAGATTGCTTCAATGTTTTCAGAGAATGAGAATCTTTTTCCTAAAAATTTTTCACTAGAAGTGAAGATACATTGAACGATTAGCTATATATATCTACCAATATTACAAAAATGATAACTTCGTCACATATATAATTTAATCTTTCTATTAGGTAAATATACTATGTAGTCATTTATTATATCTATTAATCACGCATAATTCATATGAATGTTCTTTTAAAATCATTATTCTAAAAAGGCCAAATAAATAGACCTTTTCAGCTTGTATGCAAATTAACCCATTTCAAATGAAATGGTTAAGTTTTATTGGTTATTCCATGGTCACCACATCTGAAATGGCTTAATTTCAGCATGCAAGCTGAAAAGGCCTGTATATAATAAAAACGAATCAGATAAAAATTAGAACAAGTCACGAATTTCTGTTATGGACAAAGCTTAGAGTGATAATTCAAATAATGATAATTCAAAATTAAACCCATTGCGGTTCCTCTTCTATTTTTTGCCATATTTGATGGATCCATATGACAATCAATTAGGTTTTTGATGTAATATTACTAGCTACATTCAGTGTCTTTGTATTCTTCTTCAGCGACTACAGGAGGACTTACTCTAAAGAATTTGATCTAAGTTTTGATGTACCGTATCATGTTTGAGACCATTTCTTTTCATCCTATATACAAGTAAGTTGTTCAGAATCATCAAATCTCATTTACCTAACGCGCATTGTTTTGCTGATGATACTCAACTGTGTTTATCCTTTAAACCTGGAACTATGTTGGCAGCAGCTGGGAAAGGTTAACATCGATTGTCTGCAAGTGGGAGACAAGCAGATTACGCCATCTTCTGTGGCGAAAAACTTGGGATCTTGGCTTGATTCTAAATTAAACATGTCAAAGCATATTATGTAACAAGACATGTAGCACTGCTCTTTCCCATGTTTTCACCGGTAATTCACGATTCAGACACATTACACATGTCTTGGACGCTTTGCACTGGTTGCCTGTTGCTTACAGGATTCAGTTTAAAATTTTATTATTAATTTTTAAGTATATACATGGATTAGCCCCGAAATATCTAATGGATCTTACTAACATTAAAAGGCATACTAGGTACAGTTTAAGATCATGTGGAAATTTGACACTATTACCACTATTTGACGCTACCAACAGGATAATGTTTGACGACTCTTGGACTTGGTGGGAGAGCATTTAAATCAGCTACTCCAAAACTCTGGAACGGTATGCCGGCAAATATTCGTAATATGGACAATTTAAATTATGTTAAAGCATTGAGAACCTACTTATTTAGGATGGCCTTTAAACACTGATATACTTCAGACCTTTTATGAAGTGAAATCTAATTTTAGATGTAAAAAACTTTAATTTAGTAACTGTAATTAAATTCTAGAAGTTTATGTATTGCGCATATGAACATATCTGCATGCCAATATGCTAATATGTTAAACATGCATTTGCGCAGTAAACAATAATGTATATCATATAATATAGAAAATAAAGACACATTTACATCGCATCGGTGAATTACTCAGTTTACGACAACTAGAACTAAATTAAAACCAGGACCTATATATAGCCGCGTTTACACTGGACCAGGTCTAGGACAAGTCCAGGTAATATGTGCCCCACGTTCACTCTGTCTTCCTTGTTGCTGATATATGATAGCCAAAGTATTTGACAAAATACTTAGAATAGGACCCAAAACACACCGGAAGGTGATAATACTATATATATCCTATATAAATCATACTATTAGGTTAAAAATTTGTCATGATTAGGTAAAGCCTAGATTCATATACAAGAATCCAAGAATGTGCACATTACCAAAATCTTGCCCCAGGTTAGGTCCAGGCCTGGCCCAGGCCACCTTCTGCTGTTGACCAGGATTTTGTGGCCTACACCAGGTCCATGCAGGCCTGGTCTAGGCCGGACAAACAATGTTCACATCTAGGCCTAGGCCTGGTCCAGGCCAGGTCAAACACGTAATGCAAACGCGGCTTGTTTCAGATACATATGCATGCATGAGTATTGTTGCTAGTTATCGTATTACGACGTAATGTTTTTTTTTTACTTTCGTGATAAATCTTGCAGGTCCAGCGTCCTTGATACACGAAATATGCTGGGTAGCATGTTGCTAAGTGTGTGAAACATATCTGACGAAATGTCCTAAAGGAAAGATATATTATTTAGCATTTATACGGATAAGCATGGTTAAACGGAGCGTGGTCAAAAAAAGCACGGTCAAAAATGAACCATCACGCTTTGCACGATATATATATTTAGTATTTTTGCATGCACAAGTGAATATATCAAATCCTGCATTCTGATTGGTCATATTTGACGTATTATAAGAAATTTCAAAATGCCGGCGGCTAGCCGTTTTGTGGACGTTTCTAGTTACAAAGAGAAAAGCGAACAAATTTCTTGTGTCAATTCACTAGTGAAAAAATACTAAAACAATTTTTCGGCTTAGGCTCGGTGATTATCGGGAAATAATATTCACCTCGACGTCGTCTCGAATAATGTTGCAACAAAGTAACAGCTACCAAAAATACACAAAAGTATTTCTCGACGTTTCGACAACATATACCACAGTGGTCATACGTGTTTTTGTTTTAGTGCGAGGTTGTGGCAACAGCAAAGCTATACAAATGTATCAAACCTAAACTTTATGAAGTCATATTCAACTTCTATTTCACAATGAATATTATTCAGTTACCTTCGGCAAAACAAACTGGATATTGAATGATTCAGAGCCACTCCAAGATGCACATTCCATCATAAAACCTATAGGTTCATCAAGAAACCTATATTATTACCTCTATTAGTCGATTCATATATGGGAGGTTATGTGCATCGACGTTTCAAATAGCGCTAATATAACAGTATTTTGCAAATGTAAAATTTTGCCTTTTTATTTCCATGTATAGATTTGCTATATCAACCACTAAATCTACCTCAACTTTCACCATTGCTTTTTGGGGGTTAGTCGAAAGCTTAAAAAAATCGAGCTGAAAAACCGGAGGAAACATTTTTAAAATTCCAGTATAATCTCTGCAGTGGCTTTCTAAAACACAATCTCATCTTTCAATTGAAATATTATAATGAACGTGAGACAATATATATGAATACCATTACACGTTTTCTTATTATATAATATATGTGTACTATTGGCGAATCCGCCATTGTGAAATCGATAATAGCTAACACATGTGCGATTATCGTGTTTGATCAAGCAATCGGGTATACGCGCCCTGGGAGTTAAAAACCTTTAATAAAAACAGACTTTTATTTTTATATAATAAAAAAAATGCGGTCACTCGTTCAATATTATTCTTAACACTCGAAATAAATTCTATATTTCCGCGCATCCATGTATTATTCTCTTCTATACACAGGGGTGAACAAAAAAAAAAGTAGCCCCCGTCGAATTGTGGCACAACAAGGAGGAATTTCGTTTTAAACTAATCGGTATATTTGTTTACATTTTTCAGGAAAAGCCAATCAGAATGCCTAATTTCTTAATACTTCATGTAAAATGGTATATATTGTACTTTTTATCAAGATTTATGCATTCTGATTGGGTTACTAAAAAAATAAACAAACTTGCTGATTGGCTAAAACGAAATTCCCCCTTGTTATGTAGCACACTTATACCGGGTGTCCCAAAAAAAAGTACCTATTTTTAATTTAACATAACTTATAAACGAACTAAAGAATTACAATCAAATAATCCATGTATAGTTGAGTAATGTCTAACTTAAAGTTTGATATATTGCATATGAGGTTTGAGCGAGTAGTTTCCGAGATATTCGCGTTTAAAGACACGGTAACGTTTTGAAATGTGTCAAAAATCAGCAAAAAATGGCTTGTTAAACGCAACAATCCGATATCTACAGGGGCAATTTCCTGGTCGACTCATGAGTAAACGCGGCGATTGGCCATGGCCTCCACGCTCTCCTGACCTGACGGTGTGTGATTTCTTCCTCTGGGGCTATTTAAAGCAGCAGAGCAACAACGCCATGACCAACAACCTTAAAACTTGGGAGAACTTCGCGAGGCGATTGTTAGGTCATGTCGCAATTTGGACGCCCACATGATTCAAAGGTCTTTTGATGGCATGCCGACACGGGCAAGAAAGTGCGTTGCTGCTGGTGGACATGAATTTGCAGATGAATAAGAACAAGTAAAACCCGATTTTAAAAAATAAATAAAAAATAAGTTACAAGACACCATGTTACGAACCGGTATTGTTGAAACAAGTTTAATAGGCCATTTTTCCCTGATTTTTGACAAGTTTCAAAACGTTGCTGCGACTTTAAACGCGAATATCTCGGAAACTACTCGTTCAAACTTCATATGTAATATATCAAACTTTAAGTTAGACATTATTCCACTTATTATGAATTATTTGATTGCAATTCTTCAGTTTGCTTACAAGTTCTGTTGAATTAAAAATAGGTACTTTTTTTTGGGACACCCGGTATAATTTCACTATATAATAGATGGTATAGAGCCAATAAATGTTTTGTGTTTGCGCGTATTTCTTTTGTTTTCGGAACTTGTTTAAAAGAATTGTGATTATAAACCCCAGATTAAAAAAATAAAATGTATTTGTAGCACTTTCCTTAAAAATTCAAGATGGCGGTTTTCGAGCAGATATGGATGGAAATTTTGAAATTGTGAAATAAATGTCTGTTTCAAAACAAATTCTTCTGAAAAGTAACCTTTAATTTTAATAATAATATATAGTCAATTTATTAACCGAAAAACCCTATCTCCTTAAAAAACCCAGCTATACCCAAAATTTCTACGATATACGTACAATTCATTACCATGTACCTGCACATTTGAATGCAAATGTTGTATCTTTAACAAATAGATTACAATGAACCGTTGTCTGTTCAGTTATAGATACACGGTATGACGTCATATGTGATAAGAACAAAAAAAGTGGCCACGAGCCGCCGGGGCGAGTCCAAAAAAAATCCAAAATTAAACCGGTAAAAAGAAAATTGCTGTGACGTCATTCCGTGCGTCTGTCCTCTTATAGATCATGGCTCTCGACCAACGAAATTGCTTGAATTCTTTACGTTATTATATAATTCAGACTACACAATATATAAATATCAATCACGTGACTATTGAATGTGGCTTATTTTGTTGACTCTTCTCTTGTTTCTTTATTAATATCAATTTTTGTTCGCCTTACTATGACATTTAAGAAATTTTCAAGACAGATTTCCAGCGATTTCCCAAAAAAATTAATGTATGCAGTACAATCACGTGATCCACATTTACGTATTATTTCCAGGTGATAACCTTTATGACAACGGCTGTGTATATATTATATATATATACCTTTAACACACTTCAGAACCAATTCTGCTCGCCTTGTACACCACGTTACTGTCATGTCCTGAAATTATGAATCAAAACATATAGCAGTGATACAAAAATACTGAGAGACGTCATAACATGCATATTTTTTAACGGGTTGGTTTTCTCTGCATGCAAGAAAAGCTATCTTTGAAAAATCTTTTGGTATAGGTAAAACCAGTATTGAAGTTATAAGGCCCATTATACATTTTTATTGTATGGCAAGCGTCACTTCCGGTGAAATGAGCTCATTGTTTGGCTAAAAAGAATTTTCAGCGGTCCAATACTTTCCCGTAATGGAGCAGCGTTACCGACGATCCATTACGAGATAAAAAATAGAGAAATTCTGAATGAAAAAGGCACAAATAAATGCTCAAGAGAAAATTTAATTGATTTTGCAATTAATAAGACTCCACCAGACAGTTTAGGTAAACTAAATAATTCAATATTTTGTTTTTGTTTTTATCAAATGCGTACCAGGCTTCTCCTATAAGAAGTGACCAATATATTTTTTTCAGACAAACCAATTCTTTAGTTGGTAAAATACCTAATTCAAAGTACCACCTACGAAAATGGGTTATTTTATAGAAGTTTTTCTATCAGTTTTTTCAGTAGTTGAATAATGTTTTTAAGATATTCACGGCTCAACCAAGTGAATTTCTCGCTAGCTCTAAGAGGGACAAACCTCTGTCATTTCCTCCGCCAGCAAAACAGGTAGTGTTATGGTGTGAATATTTTGACGTGAAGCTGTATGCAGGACATTACGCAAACCACTGACGATTGCATTTCGTGCTGCAAGGGTGGGCGATTTTAGAGAGTCGTCGACGACCAGATGAAACACAACATGTACTTGAGAAAGATTGGAGTGACGTGTAATGTAAAAATTACCTAAAGTAAATATTATAGATAAAAAGTAAATATTATTAAGTAGTAACTGGCAAGAAATATCGACAAAGTTTTTCTAACTCACCAGTCTCCATGGTTGAAGTTTTAAAAGCTTCATCATTTCTTGCGTCGATAGCCCCACTTATTTGCATCTTTTTCTGTCGTCTTTCCTCCAAATTCTGTTGAATCATACAAAACTGCTTATCCAAGTCAGGAAAATGGAAGTCCGTGGACTGCTGACATATGGACGCAAACTCTACAGGATAGCAAACAAATAATCAAACAGGTTATAAGATATTTAGAACAATATATTTCTCAAGTATTATATTATATAGTTTTACCAATATATATAATCGTAAAAAACAAAACGTTCTTGCATCGTCTTATTTCACCTCCTTTTTTTCTGGTTTTAAACCACCGGTGTTAATAGAATACAGTACAACGATACCTTTCTTAATTCCAGTGTAGGAGTTAATTCTATTGTCGACAAGCAAAACCAAGCCGGAGAGTGATTGAGAATACAAGGACATTGCAGTTTGAATTCTTTGGGGTTGTGCCCATATACTAGTCCTAAACGACAAAATGGGATGTTACAATGCACTCCCGCTGTTTCTTCCATCTTGAGCGTGCTAGAACCGGATTTATTAGTGGAAAATTATAGTCATGCATTCTTGCTCTAATTTCTGTATTTAACCAGTCATTATTAGAAGTTCATACTTGCAGCAATAATATATATACTCCAATACATGTTCACGATTATGTTCACGACAATTACGACAAAATGAAAGCGAGGCCTTACCTATAACCATATACGCTATGGAATTTGTGCATGCATAAAAGATATTTGCAGAAAACTTTTATGTTCCAAACCATTATATAGAGAATTTAATTCAATAATTATAAACTTTTATGTTCCAAACCATTATATAGAGAATTTAATTCAATAATTATTAACTTTTATGTTCCAAACCATTATATAGAGAATTTAATTCAATAATTATAAAATATACATTTTTGAAGGAATTACATTCCATACCCTTGCTTAGCAGGTTTATAACGACATAAATCGAGAAGATCACAACACATCAACCTAAGATTATGCGTTGATTTCATCTGTGCTCCTAGAAAACGTAATAATATAATTTAAAAATCTTCATTTCAGCTATACATTACATCTTTTTAAGCAAACGTCCGCGGTTATTTTTTAATTTCTACACAACAATAACATGCATAAATGATACAATATATGTTGCAAGGTTGATCTAGCTCGTATTGTACGTGAGCATTAGCCTGTAACTGTAAGCATAGATATTGCTGGCTAAATATATGTTTCAGGAATCGAGACCTATGATATGTTACAGCAAACGCTAAAAGGTTACATTTACTAAAAGGCTACACGATTTCATATTTTTAATTCCTCCCGGTGAAACTAGGGCCCGTTTTATAAGAAGATTATATGCGATATATATATCAATGTTTGTTGACCAAGTTAATTCCGTGATTACTAAAAAACAAACAACATTAATTTCCTGATTATTTAATTTCTGCAAATTGTGAACCCTGTACGATTACGAACATTGTTAACGAACCTAAGTGTATCGTAAAACTTTCTTCCAACATCTGATTGTGCACCTCATCAGGGAGCAAGCTAACGGTAGATGCACTGCGAGATCTAAAGCTGTGAAAATAATACATTGAATGAATTCGAGTGCTATTTTTCAGCATTACAAAAGGAGTTATTTGCCGTAGCGAATAATAAGTTTATTGCTTGCGTGTATTATTCTTAGTTTATTTGTAGTTTGTAGATAACGTTATAGCTATATATGGTAGTGCACGCGTAGAGCAATGGAGGGAAACTCTTTTGTAAACTGGCCTATCTATAGATTTGAGTACAGGGAAACTTTGTTACGTTTTGGAAAACGTGCTCTTTGGAAAGTTCAAGGCTATTCGCACTTTGCTACAGTTAAGTAATATTCCCCTCACGTGCATGGAGCATGTTTCACGTGCACAGTCAGCATACCTATATAAAGAGATCCGAAAGGTTCAAGGTCATTCCATATATTTGTCTTCGTCGAAGCAAATTCGGAAGTTTTCACCCGACCCTCCCTCCCTTTCTCTAGGTTGTGAGCTACGATAATTTCTAAGTAATTATGATGGTGTGGGCGTTTTTTATCACCCCACCTTTTCTGTGCTGTACTAAAATACGAACATTGTAACAATTAGCTATAATTTGTTACTTTTGGTTGAATTAAATCGGCATGTGCTCCGGCACATTGCCATTATTTTATCCAAAAAGTGTCATTGTTTATTGCAGTTGCATGCCTTTAATTTGCCCAGAAAACAGAGCTCACCAGTCTCGGAAACCGCCGGCACTTCCTATAGGGTTCGTAGTTGAAACGGAAGCGATAAAAGTAAATTGACGTTTCTGAAATATGTATAAGAATATAAAAATGTTCTAATTAATCTAATCTAATTAATTAGGTCTTTTAATTAACTTTGTTAAGGTTTGCCCTATACTTATTGTCGCAAGAAGTTGAAATTTCAAACCGTAAAAAGAATTTTTCAATTTCATCTTTGCAAATTAGATTTAAAAATACAAGCGCGTATGTACAAACTTCTGGAATGTATACACTCATCATTTATAGACCAGAGAGGCGAGAATTTGGGGAAATATTATCTAAAGTGCACTATTGTACGAAATATTACCCTCGCTTGCGTCATCATTCAGATTTTAACGGTCATGCTGCGTGGCGAGACCACTATATAGGCAACGTACGTGACAGGCATTCTAGTCAGAATTTGATGATAAATTTCAACAAGGCAAAAAATTCTTAACTTTATATTCATTTATAAAAGGAAAATTTTCCTATCCACTGGCGGCAAGGAATAGATGAGGTTCTCGCGCCTCCCGCCCACTGATCTGAAATAAGAGCTCCCGCCCCCCTACCGTTACATTAGTTAATGAAGCCTCGAAAGGTGAAAAATATATTCAGCAGGGTCATGTAAATTAAAATAAATATATACCTTTCAAAAGAACCACCCGGATCTAAAAAAGTTAAAATCAAGTAAAAAAACGGTAAAATCAAGAAACAATTTACTACTCGACCCTTTTGGAGAGAAAGAATGCAAAGAGGAAATAAATTGTTCATATGTTTTTTAAACACGCACCGTTTGTCCACTGTACTACAATAATACTAAAATACTAAATTGACTTCGCAATATATTACGTACAACACACCTTTGCTTGACGTCTGGACAAGATCTTCGTGCACTTTACCAACCCATTCTTGATATTCTCTTTTTTGAACTTCTTGAAGGTCTGACAAAGCACTCGACCATTGCGTCGATATCATCTGCAGAATGTAATAAATGAAGGATTTTCTGTGTTGATCTGTTTCTGGTTGTGCCACACCTCTTATCTTAACAGACTAAAAGTTCTGAATTTTTTTTCAATTTCACTCAATTGTACTCTAAATATACAGGAAAGCATCAACAAATTAGGGACCAATATAGTAACCTGTGTATCTTCACAATGTCTTGCGGCAAGATTATTTACTGATTCGTGATAGTTATCCGAATTAATGCCAGCAACTCCAGGTTCCAGTGCTTCTTTCATTTCCTTATTTTGCCTGAATCGGTAAAGAAAGTTGAAAAAATTGGTGTTTACAATTTGAGACTTTTTGGACAATTTGGAAAGTTCTTCACAACTAAATTTTAGACCGGCTCTGGGATAAATCGCCTTAAATCACTATTTTATTTGAGCAAGTATCTCTTAAACCACCCTAAATCAAGTTGTAATAAATAGCATTAAGTCATATCCTTACGGTCCCAAAGCTCCCAAGTCAAGTTTAGACGATGCTAACAACTGTTGTGAGGAAAAGCAAAGCGAATATGTTTTGCCAAAATATATCATGCAGTTTAGGCACAAGAACATAAAATCCATACATCTTCTTCCAAACTATATCTTATATGATATAGAGCGCCCATGACATTGGCCCTATGCATTGGCCCCATGTAAAGCAAACTTTCGACCTAATGACGTAAGGCAACAAGATGCAGACTTTAAGGTTTTCTTATGACCTCTTTCGCATTCCTTTCTCAAGGGATGGTATTTTGGCTATGTCCAAGACAAAACATCCTTCTTTAATGCATGCATGAAAAAAAATAAATAAATATGGAAATAAGCCAATGACAAGAAAATGAGGCTTAGAGTTAGAGGCCTGATTCTTAAGTCTCTGTGATATAATTAGCATAAGCATACTCTGCCCTCCCGGGTGAGTATATTTGTAAAGTATTTAGGTTTGAATAATGAAGATTGTCGGGGCTGTTGAGAGTCCACCATCTTGAACGAATGTCCTTATTTTACATGGTGTCAGGTTCCTTATGAATCCGTGCCGAATTCAAGCCATCGTGCTTGAATCTGTATGAAAATAGAAAGAAGAGTTCTTTCTAAGTATAATAGTTCAGTAAACGGAAAAAAAAACACAGTATCCAATGGCGAAATTTAAGACCCCAGAAATGTCTTGGGTTGCACAAGATTTAAATCAAGAATGGCGTCGATTCTATAGGCAAGCAATGTGTATTTTTGAAGGTCCTTTACACGATAAAGAGGATAGCGTTAAAGTCAGTTATGTTAAATTGTGGGTGGGCGATAAAGGACTTGATGTATTCGAAGGATTTACATTCGCTGAACCCGCCGATGCAAAGAAATTAGACATTGTATTAAAGAAATTCGAGGACTATTGTACTCCACGTAAGAACTATATCATGGCCGCTTTGAAATTCAATGAAAGACGTCAAGGAGAGAATGAGAGTTTTGAGTCCTTCGTAACAGACCTCAGGATTTTGGTAAAGGATTGTGGTTATAGAGACGAGGAACGTATGGTTCGTGATGCGATCGTGTTTAGTTGTAAACATATAAAGGTTCGTGAGAAGTGTATCGATTTGGCTGATACTTTGACATTAGAAAAGGCTATTGAAATTGGACGAAGCCATGAAACCAATTTAGCTAGTTTAAAGAAGCTCACAAAAGAAGAAGACCCCAGCATTAATGCCATTAAACAGGAACAGTATCGTCAGCGGGACCCTCGAAATCGTCGATATTCAAATAAACGGCAGACAGAGCGAGAAAACCCGAATGCGGAAGGGGACAGCATGTTGAAGGATAGGTGTGGAAGATGTGGTTTCGATAAAAGTCACCAGAAATGCCCAGCAATGGGTCAACAATGTAGACGATGCCAAAAGATGAATCACTACGCAAAGGTTTGCCGAGCCAAACCAGTTAACAACGTACAGTTACACAAAAAAGAGGACACTAGTTCCGAGGATAGTGATGATTACTCATCCTTATTTGTATATGCAATTGGGTCAACCATTCCATCTGAGGACGAACAGTTTTACGAAACTGTTGATGTAGAAAGTACTAAGGTTAAATTTCAGTTGGACAGTGGGGCGAAAGCGAATGTTATGTCTCTCAAGACCTATTACAACCTTAAGTGTACATCTCTCCGCCCACTGAAGAAAACAAATATGGTTTTGATTTCTTTTTCCAAGCATAAACTAAAACCATTTGGAGAAGTTGTGTTAAAAGTAAAGTATAAAGACCACATAGAAGATGTAAAATTTTTTGTTGTGGAAGCTGAAGTTGAATCTGTCCTTAGTGGAAACACTTGTGTCAAACTTGGTTTGCTGAAGAGAGTTTACCAAGTTGTAAGTCAAAAAGCAGCACCAGAGAAAGTTGAATTGGATGACTACCCAGAGCTGTTCAAAGGATTGGGCTGTTTACCTGGTGATTATCATATCGAATTAAATGAAGGTGCCACCCCTGTTGTTCATGCTCCAAGAAAAGTACCCATTCCACAAAGAGAAAAGGTTATCGAAGAGCTTAAAAGAATGGAAAGACTTGGTGTGATTGTGCGACAGGAAGAAGCGACAGATTGGGTTAACTCGATGGTCGTGGTTCAAAAGCCTAATGGTGCAGTGAGGCTGTGTATTGATCCGAGGGATTTGAATGCCGCCATGAAAAGGTCCCACCATCCGATGAAGACTGTGGATGAAGTCGCCAGTCGTCTCGAAGGTGCTAATATCTTTAGCATATTGGATGCGAAGAATGGTTTCTGGCAACTGAAGCTGGATGAAGAGTCTTCACTCCTTTGTACCTTCAACACACCAATAGGACGGTACAGATTTACAAGGCTACCTTTTGGGGTAAAATGTGCCCCAGAGATCTTCCAAAGAACCATGGATAGAATGGTTGAAGATTTAGATGGTGTGGAGGTTATTATGGATGATGTAATCGTCGCCGGGGATGAAACAACGCATGATGAACGATTGAACAAATTCTTGGAGCGAGCATCGACGCAAGGGTTAAAGCTCAATCGAGAAAAATGTAAGATTCGCCAAACAGAAGTGCCTTATGTAGGGCATCTCCTCACAGCAGGAGGCTTGAAGATGGATCCTCGGAAAGTTGAAGCTATTCGAGAAATGCCAACGCCAAATAACAAAGAAGACGTCAAACGGTTTCTTGGATTTGTGCAATTCCTAAGTCGATATATTCCTGGGTTATCCAAAGTGGATGCACCGCTGAGAGAACTTGAGAAAGCCGACGTACTGTTTCACTGGGATCGACCACAGCAAATAAGCTTTGAGAAGATCAAGAAACTTGTCTCACAATCACCAGTCCTACAGTATTATGATGTCACCAAACCGGTAACAATCCAGTGTGATGCAAGTGGCAAAGGATTAGGAGCAGTGTTACTACAAGAGGGAAAGCCTGTGTGTTATGCTTCTCGAGCTCTTACGGACACTGAGAGCAGATATGCTGCCATTGAAGCCGAAATGCTTGCAGTAGTCTTCGCTTGTCGTAAGTTCCATCAGTATATATATGGCAGAAGTGTGATTGTCGAGACAGACCATAAACCACTACAAGCCATCAGCAGCAAGCCATTATCGCAGGTTCCGTTGCGACTTCAGAAAATGATTCTTAACGTGCGTGGATACGACGTGGAGATCCGTTATGTTCCTGGCTGTAAACAAGTATTGGCTGACACTCTGAGTCGAGCATCTTTGCCAAATAGCGAACAGGAAAATTATGCAGAATTCCAGGAAGTTCATATGGTTCTTGCAGTTTCGGACGAGCGATATGAGGAATTCCAGAAAGAAACCAAAACCGATCCGGAACTACAAGCCGTCATTACGTTAGTGAAGAGTGGTTGGCCGGATACGAAACAACAAGTTCCTGTCGCAGCCAGACCTTACTGGACATTCAGAGATGAAGTTGTAACAGCAGACGGGTTGCTCTTTAAAGGAACACGCCTAATCGTGCCAAGAGTTCTTAGACCAGATATGCTTCGTCAAATTCACAAGAGTCATCTGGGGATAGTCAAATGTAGACAAAGAGCCAGAGATGTATTATTTTGGCCTGGCATGTCAGTACAGATTGAAGAAATGGTTACTAATTGTAGCGTGTGTGCCGATTATGCGAAGAAGCAGCCTTCAGAGCCTTTGAAACCAACCGTCCCTCCAAAGTTTCCGTGGGAAAAGATAGGAACCGATCTGTTTGAATTTCGTGGAGAACATTTTTTGGTTTCTGTGTGTTACCGCAGTAAGTTTCCAGAGGTCACCAAGATGGAATCTACAAGAAGTAGTGCTGTCGTAGACGAGCTCAAACGCCAATTCGGTGTCCATGGAATTCCAGCCGAGGTCATTTCTGATAATGGGCCCCAATACAGTAGTCGCGAGTTCCAAGAATTTGCAAAAGAGTATGGTTTTAAACATACCACCAGCTCACCGCACTTTCCAAGAGCAAATGGAGAAGCAGAAAGAGCCATCCAAACTATTAAGAATTTGTGGCGAAAAAATAATGATAAGTACTTAGCCCTACTTCACTATCGGACAACGCCGTTACCTAACATTGAACTGTCTCCTGCTCAACTACTTATGGGACGTCGACTGCGAAACGACTTGCCTGTGATGGAAGGTTTACTTCAACCTGCTAACACCAGCCCACAACGTATTTCCGAATATTTAATGAAGACTAAAGAAGACCAGAAAAAGTACTACAACAAGCATGCAAGTAAGGAGCTGAAAGAACTACAGCCTGGAGCTAAAGTCCGGTTAGAACCGTGGACGTATTCCAGAGAATGGAAACCAGCGACGGTACTGGGGCATCACCATACGCCAAGATCATATATAGTGCAAACGGATGATGGAAGAAAGTATCGCCGCAATCGACAGCATTTGCGAGTTGGACCAGCCCTTGGATCTGACAGTAACGACCAAACTATAGCTCCGGCAGTTGACAAAGAAATGTCATCTCCCGAGAATGCAGTTTCACCGTCCGTTGGTTCTGACCAATCCACTGCCTCATCGACCGTGAATCCAGATCCCTTACCCTTACCAGAAATATCCCCACCACCTGGACCACCTGTCAAGACCACCAGCCCGTACGTTACAAGAAGTGGTCGATTAGTGGTGAAACCCAAACGATTTGGGTGGTAACGTTAGAAACATTATTTGACATTAATTTTAGTTATTTTTATAAGTTTAATGAACTTATTATCTTACGTTTATATTTGACTTTGCTTTATCTAGAACATTTACCATTTTGTCTTAGTAACTTGAACTTTAATTTATTTAGAATTTAGGCTATTATTAAAAAGGGAAAGATGTGATATAATTAGCATAAGCATACTCTGCCCTCCCGGGTGAGTATATTTGTAAAGTATTTAGGTTTGAATAATGAAGATTGTCGGGGCTGTTGAGAGTCCACCATCTTGAACGAATGTCCTTATTTTACAGTCTCGTTTTGGTTTTAAAGGTTTTTTTAGTCCCGAATGGATGGAATTTTTTTCATGTATGTGTTGAAGGATGATGTTTCGCATGCATGTTTGAAAGAGGTTCTAAGTTAAAAACAATGAAGTTGTGACGTGTAACTAAAAAAGTATAAAAATTAAAACAATCAATATACTTTTGTTCTAACTTGTCCAAAGCAGCATCTCTTTGTGCCAACATATCCTGAACAGCTAATGCATAGGTATTCTCTAACTGAAGTAATGTCTCTAAGGATGCTGAATGGATGAGGAGGTGGTACATCTCAGAGAAGGTCAGTTCCTCGGTTTTCACTTCTTTTGCATCAGAATATTTTGAGCATTCTTGTGTAAAAGCTTCGTTCCATGAATCAATCGCTATCTCAGCTTGTTTTGCATTGTGTGTACATATCTCTAAAATTTCATCTGCTTGATCATCAAAAAATGCATTATTTTCTTTCCTCATGAAAAGCGTAAGACAATTCAGTAAATCTAAAAGCAATTAGAATGAAACCAATCAAATACAAAATCGATGCAGTAGCCTCTTTTTGATTTGATTTGTAGGTTTCATTTAGTACTTCAAAAAGTGTTTAATGTCTACTAACAGTTTGCCTTTTCACTAGTACTATACTAGGTTACCCATGGGTAGAAATGCTGCCTGAAAGCACGATGTCAGTGTTCGGGTTGCCAATCTCGTTCCCACGGAAATTCACTACGAAGGATCCTGTACGAAGGCTGTTTATAGCTTAATCTATTTCCTAGTTGAATTTTTAATATTTTATTTAATCCTTGACCCCAGTGTTTGCTATTTTGGTTGCTATTTACTTATGGAGTAGTTTGTTCGATGATCTATGAACCCTTTGTAAAATTTACCTGTTATGGTAGTGCATGTGGTTCAAAATTTATCTCTGCCAATTTACTTTGGATTTTAGATAGTTGCGGAGATCTACATATTGAAGATTTTATGATGCGATTAAGTTCTCGGACTGTTTTTAAGACATCTTCATCCGCCTGGCATGATAATGGAATATGCAATGGATAATTTGCAATATTGCTTGTCATTCAGCTACTACAGATTTATTCTGTAGTGATGCGAAATAGCAGCGTGGCTAGAAGTTTGCCTGCGTGAATTAAGCATCGTCACTAAATTAGTTCTGACGCACATTTCGATACTATACATTTACGTGGTTTGATAGAAAACGTATGGCAGAATTCGAGTATATAAGTTGCCAATATGTCGGCCGGCCAACCTATAGAAATTGTTGGCGCATTCACATGTTGATATATCGCCTGCTTTGTTGATATATCGCTTGTTGCCAAGGATCGATAGATCAAAAACATTATCATGGCCAATTCGTTATCTTGAAGTACATTTCTGGCGTTTTCAACGCTTCGAATCTCTACACGAATAATAAATTCGTTGGAATATTTAGCGCGCAGACCAAGGTGGCAGTCCATAATGTGAGGTTTTACCCGATGCCTAGCCGTTTCTTGTCATGACATGTCATTTTTATCCAGCCGCAATGCGTGCAGCCACAAGTGAAAGAATGTATAAGAACTTCCAGAATGCAATGCACATAGCAAAATCAATATTTTCCCTCCTAATATATAGATTAGGAGGAGTGCTGCCTTGCTCGCTTGCTTCAGGCCTGCTTGCTGCGGCAGCAATAAAGTTGTGTTTATGTATGCCATTGAAAAAACCTTTTACCAAATTATCTTAAAATGTATATTACCAAAATTGGTCAGTTATTGTAGTCATATATGGACTTACAGTATAATCTTTTTGTCCACTTTTTTATAACAAAATAAAAACCCAACATAATGACTAATGACATTGCTCCTGAAGCCTGGTTTTGATTTCATTTAGTCATAATTGTCATGAACAAGTGATTTTCACTGATGAGAAATAGTTTGGATGTAAATTTGTCCTTATTTTAGTAATTAAATGGTTATGCTGACTGAACCATACAAAAGGCATACATAGAAATATTCTATCACATCAGCCACCTTTACATGCATGTATGAATGTTGGTGTGTTGGTCAGCTTAAAATATTTTAATGATTTAGCCTGTGGTGCAAGTGTGACCAATGGATACAATTGCAACAAGCACAAACCCTACAGATACAGTTTGAAGAACCATCCCACTCCCATCACCAAGTCATAATTTCAAGTTGGGTCATGTACTGATTGAAATTGTGCAAACTGCACAACCATGAGTTAAAAAAAATACTAGTAAGTAGTAAATATATAGAAGACATCAAAATTTTGTGCCCGATACTTTCCACACTAGGGTCAGATCACAACTACAATGTATAATTGAGGTTGCATTATACTTGCATGAAACCCAGTAGTTTATAGCAAAATGTAATAAAAAATACCCTCTTCCAAGTAGGCTGGCAAATTGTGATAATTCACAATTCTCTTCGTCAATTCATTCACTTTTGAAACATCAGCTGGGATTGTTACATTTGTCAGAAACTTACACAACTTGTCCTCATTCACAAACTCAAAACTAAATTCCTTTGTTAAACCAGACATCCTGATTGCATTATCATTCATATGCACAAAAACATTGCTACTAATGTATTTTTTCCTGTTTTTGAGTATTTGAACATAATAACAAATTACAAATAGCTCAGTCTCATTGCTGTACCACTGGTTACCACTGATACAGTAGAACCAGAACCAACTACCATATCTGAGCCCACGACTTCATCTTCAATGGCATCTATGTCAGTGGTAACATGTACGGAGCTTCATATAGGCTTGGCGAATAAGATTTTATTTCGGCAGGGAACCTTCGTACCCAGGCTACTTCCCTCTCCGCACTCGAAATTAACCAAAATTTGACTGTGAAAATGTTGTGATATTTGTTCTGATATATTCTATGCAATTCTATGCAAGTTGTAAACCTGCTCGTTTTTTGGACGCTTTTATTATGAAAGTTAATTTTACCAGTTGACAAAACGTAAGCCGTGACATGGGTCGTCGAGGACGGGAGAAATTTAATGTTGGTTCGGCTAGTCGTAGAAGAACAGTCCTTCAAATTGAACCAGTTTCTCGCAGAAAAGAAAACGAAGGTAAAATCAATCTTTTTTTAATATTGTTGTGAATATATACTGTAAACGTTACTGTAAACGTTAAATGATTTATGTTTAGGAAAAAGCCTTTGCTGGAGACGTCGAAATTCTTGTTGTATTTTTTAGGTTAGGTTAATAGGTTTCTTAAGTCTTGAACACATGATACACATCTCCATTGGTATTTTTAAGACATGCAAGCAGCAAGCTGTACAACTTGTATTCATTACAGTTCTATGTTTTTCATAATTCCTTGCTCCAAACTTAAATATGAACAATGTTGGTTGATAAACTTTCAGTGCTCAATTTGTTAGTCACTTGGTTTTAACCACCAAAATGACATGAGGTCATTTCTCCTCAACTGATTTGTTTTGGTTTTTCATAGAAAAATGCCCTAACCCTAACCTAAAAACTAACCCTAACCCAAGTTATACTATATTTTATACCCCAAACTGCCCCAAACCTGTTTCACAATTATTTGACCTTAATCCTAATTGCTTGGTCAAATGGTACAAATCAGGGTCTCTAACTATATAATTATGGTTGATATTTTAAAAAATGACAAATTATTTCCTTAAAAATAGGTACTGTTCAACTGAGTTCACGGAAAAGAGAGATTAATCCAACAAGCATTTCAGGTAGGTATACACTTATTATTTGGAAGTAATGAGTTTCATTTCCATGCAGACCTTGCAAAATTCTGCATTAGGGATATCCTGCATGCAAGATTGCACGAACAAACATTAAATACCAGTACTGCAATTGTCAGTGACGAAATTGTCATGCATTATCAAAGATTGCTTTCAATTTATGGTAGGAAAATGGTAGGAGAAGAATTCTATTAAAAAATTTAAAGATCTGTAATTTGGGCTTCCTATAATATAATACTTGTTTCCTGTAGTTTAATACCTGGTACTCTACTTCTTAACAACAATATACTTTGAGAACCAATTGTGTAGTTAACTTTTGAGGCAATCAATGTTATCTAAATAATCTACTTGTCTTCTAAGGTATTGGACTACTTGGTCAATATGCTGAAAACAGTGATGAAGATGAAGGTAATTTTATTATCTTCAATTTAAAATTAGAGTCTCAATACATTGTTTAAACATTTGATCAGTTAAATCATCATTGTAGAAATTTAGTCCAGTGCATTGCTCAGTTCAGTGACCTAGCTCATAGTTATTGTTATCACTGAACTCATTTGCAACTGTTTTCAAATATTTTTTGGACTTCCTATAGTTTTGTTGTCATATTTTGTGCAACTAACATTAAAGGTATTGGTATACCAACATATCATATTTCTTTGTAATCAACCAGAATAATATATCGAAATGTTCAACTAAATGTGGGCCATATTTGAAAATATTTTCTTTTTAAATGAGACAATGCTTGCATGAGTATGTCTAGGAAATAAGTGTACCGGTGGAATGTAGAATGGAAGGCATAAATGATTTAGAATCAGAAGGAGATTGTGATATAGTCTATAGCTTAAAGAAATTCAGTGCCCTTTTAAACACATTTATGCCTGCGAACATCAACTCTATTGTTATATTAAACTACTTACCAGGACTATTACAAGGATATTCTATGACAAGGTAATTTACATGTATGCCTTGAACAAACGCATTTCAGCCCGTAACCTTATTAAGAGATGTGCCATAGAGAAGAACAAAAAACACAACAAAAATCCAAACAACTTTGAAAGACTATATATAAACACAATGTGGATGGTAAAAAACATAATACCGTGTATGATTTATATATAGTCTTTGAAGTTGTTTGGATTTTTGTTGTGTTTTTTGTTCTTCTCTATGGCACAAAATTTTGTAACAAGAAAGTAAAGGTGCACTGTAATTATTCGTAAAAATTATGTGTTATTATAATTATTCGTGTGTGTTTGTGTTTTCGTTTTCTTCTGGAGTCGCTCTTTTTTTTGGTCGACTCGCGCCTACTTGTTGCGACTCGCGAAGTCCCTTATAAAGGCCTTTTAAGAGGCATTTATCCTGTATTTAGTGATATTTTACGGATGACCGTTTATGTAATCGCACCAACTCATGACTTTGTTTTTGCAGCACTAAGTTAAGTTCTAAATGAGTAGTTTTAAACATAAAATTCAGAATTCGGTATAACGAAATATAAACAGAGGGTGAAATTCTTACCCAATGGCGTTTACAACTCCTATACTCTTGTCCATAAGCAAGATACGTTCAGAGCGAAAAACCGATAATTACCTGAATCTATATTCGCATTAATTTTAGAACAGCAAGGTTCCTCCAGTGGTGAAGAGAATACAAAAGATTTAGATGAAACAAAACCTAGCGAAAACGTTCAAATTGACTCGAAACTTGATGACTTTTTCAAAGTATGTATATTAAATGTTTGAATGTTAATTGTCCTTAATAGTGCCTGGTTTCAATTTATGGTCGTGAGTGTTGTGAAAATGTCAAGATGGCTGATGTGTGTGCAGTCAACAATGACCGATTTCGATACAGAAATAAAGAATTTACATCCGGACTATTTCTCATCGGTGAAAATGACTTGTTCACGAAAATTACGATTAAATGGAAACCAGGCCTCAATTGCCCTGTCGACAAATTCTTCTCCTGCTTTATGGCTAAATAAACATACTTCGGTAACACATTTTTGCCAAAAGTGTTTTGTAGCCTGGTTAATTAAGAAGCCATAGAACTTTTACCACAATATTCGATTAACGTGCTTTGAATATTCACTGTGTTTTAAATTAAGAGTGAATATGGTGCTTCAACTCTTCACCTTTTAATATTAAACACTTTTAATTAACAATCATCGAAGTCGCCAAAGTTAAAGTTTAAAACAGCGTTATATAAAAATAGCTTATTTCTTAAACTGTCAATACGACAATATAACCAGGGAGCAGCGTGGCAGCGTCTTCAAACAAGAAGTTGAGAAGACTTCTCACTACTAATCACCTTTGTAGTGTAGTTCTTTGTAATTCTGTATATTTCACTGTGATACTTGAGACTATCAGTAGATGTCTTCACTGTCAGGAGACGGTAGCTGTGCTTATATTGAAATATATAGACAAAATTGTAAACATGCACTGCGAAAAATGCAATTCATTGACCAGTTGTATACACTCTCAACCACATTTTGGGTATAGTTAATCCATCAACATTTAATTCAGGTTCGAATATAAAGAATGATGTGCAACGCCTGAACGCCCAATCCGTAACCGAAAATTGTTTTTATAGTGAACATTAATTTGTAGTCAGTATAATAGCTAGGCTGGGGAGGTTTATCTGTTTACCGATAAAAATCGATTTTTTAAAAAATATTTTCATTCATTCGTACTGAATATAAACGATATTTTTCGCACATACGTATAGGAATTATACGAATTTTTTTACCCACGATAATGCATACAATATCTGATCTATTCGTTTCTTTTTTTTATTTTCAGGAGATAGAAGCAATAGGCACCGAAGATTCTACGTCAACGGAAGTGTCCGGTCAAACTGTAACTCGGGATTCAACAAGCCTGGAGGAACAAGCAGATGGGAGTGCAGTTTATCAAAACGTTAAAGGTTAGGCTGTGTATATGCTAGGAACATAGTAGAATAGCCATTCAAGTAAAAGATAACGAGGTGGTTTACAGTTTACAAGTTTACAGTACTATATATATAAAAGAACAGACTTTCATGTTTTTCATAAGCAGATGAAAAGAACACTTACAAGTTACAACAGCCTACCGTAAATGATCGATTAAGCGCCGCTACTCGAATAAGCGCCGCTGTCAATTAGCGCCGCACCTCAATAAAAAAAATTAATAAGCGCCGCTGTTGAATAAGCGCCACGGCGCCTATTTAGGAAGATATAAATAAACGCTAAAAAATGTAGAATAAACGATTCTTTATTTAAACGCGTTAATCCTAACATCTAAACTATTGAGAACGACGACCAGGATTGAAACTTTAAAGTTTTATTGTCGAATATCTCTTACAACCGGGCTCATATGACAGTTCTTATAGTTTAAAATTTTCCTTCTTCCTAATTAACTCCGTTTCTAACGCTTGGGCATGTCGTCGATTCGCCGTATATGCTGTGAACTTAGCGGGAATCACCAGCCCAACTTCGCGCTTTCTTTTTCCTGTAACCTCTACCAAAAGTTTATTCGATTCATCGGCCTTCAGAAAATAATCTATTTGCTCACTTTGAAATAAGCGCCGCTGTCGAATAAGCACCGCTGTCGAATAAGCACCGCTGTCAAATAAGCGCCGCGTCTTTAAATCGATATTTGCAATAAGCGCCGCGGCGCTTAATCGATCATTTACGGTAGTCTATACTAGATGTTTTGAAAAGAAATGCGATTTCTCTCTAATCTCCAGAGGGGAAAACTGGAAATCTCAGGATGATTAATTTTGTGGCGACCATCTTTTTGAAACATCTAGCTATATGAGAAAACGGATATGTTCTTAAGTCTGTAATAATTATTATGTATGTGTGTGGAAAATGTTATTGGCCTGGAGAGTTGTGCAGTTTGATCTTAAGCATTATAATTAACTAAACTATGTAACTTCCAGACTACGTTCTGCCTGAACCATGGCAAGAAGTATGTGATCCAACCACAAACTATGTCTACTATTGGAATACGCTGACCAATGAAGTGTCCTGGGAATTGCCACATATTTGTGGGCCTACCGAGATGCAAATATCTACAGTGGAAAATGTGCAACAGTCTAGTCTATCAGGAAATCAATTAGTTCAGGATAACCAAGATGAATATCAATCATCTTCAAGCGATGAAGAAAATACCGCTGAACCTAATGATAATACCATGCAAACTGCTGATCACGCTGAAGGTGTACATAAGGTTGCTGTTGAACTAGAGGAATCACCAATCCTGGGAACAGCCATTATACTTCCCGGTAGCACATCAGGGCTAGCAAAGAGGGAGATAGCAAGTTCATCGCCTGATAATCTTATTGCTGAACGTTTGGATCAGAATTTGAATAATACGTCTTTAAAATCGAATGAACAGTGTGAAGGTCTAAAACCTGAATCCTTGAGTATATCCCGTAAACGTGAAAGATCCGAAGAGGTGGATATATTTGAGGCTATAGCAGACGAGGGGGACGATAATAGTAAAAGTATGTAGAAAATAATATAGCTGGTTTTAGCTCGTTTTTTTGACAGAATTTTCGGTGAAATGGAAATTTATGCGTTATATAGACTAATTTTAGATCTGGGCGACAAGGAAATATATTACCACAGCTAGAAAAATCATACTATGATTAGTAGAATGTGGAAATATATAGCCATGCGAACTTGGCAAATTTTGTATACTTTGTATTTCGTGCCGAAATGTGTAACTCATCAGTTACCGGCCGCAGTGCATGTAAAAGTATACAAATTTTGCTAACTTCGTATGGCTATATATGTTCCGTGCTTTACAACATTTCGCAGCCAAGATAAAAAACTCTATAGCGTGTAAAGTCCTTTGTCGATAGTGCTATCTTCGTTGGTGTATAGTTATTTTCAGGCTTGTCCTCGTGACTCGCGTTTCGTACATTGTGCCATGATTCCCGGGGAGGCATTGTCTCAGATAAGATGTCTTACAAATAAAATATATATGAGTAATTCTTTTCGATTCAGTTATTATTTATCACGCGAGAAACCGTCCGTCGATTACTTTCCATCGAAGTTGGGATAAATTTGCTATCCATTTTTTTTTAATTTAGAGGAACAATCGTCAGAATATTGGGATGAAGAGAAGAGAAAAAACGCTGTCGGTGAAGAAATGCCTGAATACAATCCTATGCCAGATAATATTTCACCCAGAAATTCAACCGATGAACAAGATGACGATAAATCAGTTGATGTTGAATCGGATGGTGAAGAAAGAAAAAAATGCGACAAGTCTAAAAGGTACTTGAATGTAGATATTGAGTATTGTTCTTCGGTATATTGCAAGCCGTAAATTTAAGGTCAGTATATATCATTACATTGTTATGGGTGATTTCAATATTTTTGGGGTTTTTGGGGACACCCTAGCTGTATATGTGTATAGAATATAGAGCAACATTAGCATAGCACTATTAGTATTGTATTAAAGAATTAGCATATGAAACTGGGGTGGTAGGGGACGAATTTAGGGTTGTGTATAGGCAGAGGTAAAAGAGAATATTAAGTCACTTTGAGGAAAGTGGAATATACCTCTGATGGGTGAATTTAATGTTCCCCTTGTTATACTGCATGGTAAAATGGTTTAAAACACTATATAAGAAGACAAAGATGAAGGAAAATTTACTTCATAGAATTTATTTCAATTCAGTTTTCTTAGATTCCAAAGTCATAGAAATTGAAGGGACAGTTTAGTTTCAACTTTTTTTAATTGAGTGAATATATTTTTCGTGATAATTGCTAGCAGCTCTTGTATATATACAATTTGTAGGAAAATTTGTTGGGGAAAATATTTTCTTGCGCTATCAATCATGCATGAATCACGTTTTCATGAAACGCTATAATAATTGCTGTATGGTTTTAAGTATTTGACATAACGTTACACAATGCACAAATAGTATATAATCTATTACAAGTTTTAAAATTTTTGTCTGTTATTAAACAGGCCTATGTTGGATGACATCAATAATGATGATACTGATCCCATCGTACCGGCAAAAAAGGTGAAAGTTAATGAAGAGAACGATGAAGACGAGTCCGAAGAGGATTTCGCGGAAAAGCTTTTGGAAGGTCTTTCAATGTGTTCAGTGTTCTTGCGAATTTCGATAAGTGAATCTGAAGTTGACTGCATGCACCAGTCCTAATTTTACTGATCAAATCTGAAAACCCAAGTCAGATATATAAGCTATATATATATATATATATATATATATATATATATATATATAATATATATATATATATATATATATATATATGTTTTCATTCCACTCAGTGCCATAACAGTTATTTAATGCCACAACTCAATCTGACCAGCTTTAATTCTAGTCAAATCACTGATCTGACCCAGCTGATAATACACTGGATATAGCAACTATATGTACCTACGAAGATCGAGAGCTATATCCAGTGTGTAATCAGATCAGTGAAATAGATGGGTTAACATCAATCTATTGCTCTGTTATATGTGTAGAATTTTTCGAGGGTAAAGCTGGTGATAATGTCACCTCTGGGGATGACATGGACGTAGAGAGTGATGAACAGCAGGATCTTCATGGACCAAAGTCCCTACTACCGCCCGAAGCATTTTTACCTAACCAAGCAGATAGACTTGTTGAAGAGGGTAGTGCTTCGCCTGCTGGTAATCTAAAATAAAATCAAACGAAACAAAAATCAAAATCAAAAACCGCAAAATGAGAACATTTTCTAATTTTATCTGATTTATATTTAGATGTTTCTCGATCACGAGTTAATGTCGATAAAATTGCAGAAGAGGAAAATCAAAAATTAACGGTAAACATCTTCGGACACACACACACACATATTTAGTTTTATTACAAGTGACAATGCATTATCACTTTTCTTACCATTTTGAATATCGTGAAAATTAGCTTTGAAATTAAACCTATATTTTACTCACTGCCAAAGATTGAAAGCGATTGTCGTCCCCATTCCAGTGAAACCGTGACATTAACTGCATATTGATGTGCTAAAGCATCGTTAATCCAAAGTTCGACGTGATATACCCGATTACCCCGACCTGCTTGTTTTTCTATAAACTAAACTGCATTTTTCACGATAGACTGAAATCCACGATCTTTGTCAGTTGTTGTCCAACAAACTGGAATTCCTCAACATTAACAAGGATGGTGTGAACAAGCTATTGATAGTATTAATACAAATGGAGGTAAGAAGAATGGAGCTAAAAACAATGTTTATTGAAACATTTCTGATTATAATCACGTAATATGCACCTCGATTTGGTTTAAAAATTTTATTTTATAAATAAATGTCTACTGCATGCTCTTTCATTTACCCCTTTATGTGGTCATGAAGGCCTTCTAGTGATGGTTTTTGTTGCCTTTGCTACTCACGTGATTATTTGACAAACATTCACCTAGAATAATAGTATCGTATGAGTTTGTTCCTCCCCCAATTAATATTTGTGATTCAATAAGAAACAATCCGCACCGCTGGCGTCAACATGTTGATTTCCTGCCCGACGTATTTCATCACTGATAATTTCATAAAAGTAGATAGGCGGAGCGTACCACCAAATTTATACAAAATAACAATCTCGGAACACATCCCATCACTAAAAATGTGACTACAGCAAGGCATTGCGCAGATTATAGCGTTATATATGCACTGAAGAATAAGGCTATATCTATGTAGATCATACATTCTACTGACTAACACCACCAAACTGATTTATGAGATTTAATAGGTTCTACAGAGCATTTAGTGTCCAGATTTATAAATTAATGCAGGTCACACTCTGAAGTAATTTCAGTTTTGTTTGTCCTTTGAGATTTTTAACCAAAATTTTCAAGTGCTGTGTAATCTCAAAAATCTAGAGTTGACAAAACCGTATGGCAATTAAAGTCAATTGAAAACTTTGCTAACACATCCATTTAACAGCTAAAACAATAAAAGTGTACGCACATACAGCTGATAAATCAATTATATAACAGTTTTACATATATTCACTCTGTCTAAACGACAGGGCAGACAGCGACATAAAATCCGTGTTTGCACTTAACTCATGGTTACCTGGTATGATTGTGCATTTTATGCATGCATGTATATAAATGAGCGAGCTATACAAGATCATGCATGATGTACTTCTTTAGAGAGGTGATAGTGAAGGGATCGTATAACTTTTATGCTGTTTTCATCTCTTTATGTAGACAAGAATTAAAGATTGGCGTGAGGGCAATCTCAGCAGCGCATATATGGTGAAAAAACTACGCGATGCAGCCGAGGAATTAAAAAGTTATGAACAATCGGCTATACCACAAGGATGGAGCTGCAATTGGGACAGGTACTGTATTTCATCGAGTAGAACTTCTATCAGTCAAGCAATTTTTTTTCAATGTGAGACCTTTCGGGTTAAAGGAAGTAATTTTGGATCACTAAGAAATTTACATGTGGTCGTAACCGCATTGGAAAGTCGCTTTTTGATTTTTCAACTCATGTTTGTAAATTGTATGGCCAAAATTAAACTTGCGTGCGAAGTAGCTCAGATTGAGTTCCGTTCGCTTCTATATAAAAAAATAAATTGGATTTGTTCGAAATTATTCATTCTTCACATTGTATATGGCGGACTTTTTTAATGTTCAACCAGCTAACAATTTTTTTTTCAGCAAAATGAATAAGTATAATAATACGAGCTCGACATGAATCTTAGGCTAGATTTCAGCTAATATATAAGTACATCAATGTCAATTACCTTTCCCTTATTACAATTAACATGCAGTATTGGCTTCGCGTTAATCGGGAACAAATATATATAGCTGAGGATACATGTCAAATTATATGTCAAATTACATGTCTACTAAGTTGGGCTTTACTTGATATGCAAACCCTGAGAACGTCAACTAATTTCTACACCGTGGTATTAGTATATGCATTGGAACTTTGAGTTTTGGAGTAGAATAGAACACATGAAGGTTATCGGATACTTCGTGCATTTTCAAAAGCAGGTTATTCTTTGATGTTAAATGTTTTTTTAACATATAAAAATACTCCCTAAGACAGTTTCTGCGAGATCAAGAACCAAGTAGTTCATTTTAGGTTGATTATATCTGGCTAATGGAGTGTATTCAAACTTAAAAAAAAAACAATACAAAGAACTGAAGGAATGCAGCTGCTTCAGTAATCAGTATAATGTGGTCGATACTTTCATTGCATTAGATGTTATTATTTATTAACCGTCAGTCTCATTTAGCCTGCTCAATTGTGACTTGATTTTGCTTCCAAAGTATAGGACATACAAACGAACATCGAAAAATCCTTATTCGGGCAATAATTTTCCGTTTATTATACAATGCATGGTCTGGCCATTGTTACTGGCCTCGAAATTACCATCGAACCTGTTCACACATGCATATAGTTTGTAAATTCACGTGGTCCTTTTTGGACCCGTCACCCATCGGCGCACTTCCAAGAAAAACCTGGTTTTCATCATTGTACACCGTCATTTGATGGTCTACGATCTATTGTTTGTACTCCATTTTCCATTGCATGACGGTCGAGGAATTATAGCTACGATGAATAAAACCACGTCTACATATATGGATCAATATTATATTATTATATCTTGAGTAATTAAGGCTGATTTTCATATAGTCGTAATTGTCGTGTCAAGCCAGTCAAGGTGGTTTATGTATTAGAATATTGCCATGTGTTAGCAGTGAATAAAGAGAATACAGAGAGTAAAGAGAAATTTCCAATAGTTAACATGCACCAAAGGACTTATAACCTGATTAACGAACGAAACTTACGTTAAGATCATTGTTCCCTATTGCATGGCTGGGACTGCCAAATTCGTTCGTTACCGTAAAATCCCAGGCCCTCATTGGTTGAACATTTAGTGTCAGGTATGATATATTCATAATCGAAAATAAGTTTGCAGTTCTGTTTTGCATAAGTTCTTTCAACGCAAGTTGAATGCTTAAAATATATTCTAATCTTAAAACGCTTTTAAGCCTGTTTACACTTGTCTGGGATTCCCTTTGGGCTTTGTCCTCAGACAAAGTTGACCGCTGGTGTGCAAAATGCTTTTCTGAGACTATCGGAAAGTAATACAATGGATCCCCGATTCTTAGGAGCCAGTGTGATCCCAGGCCTTACACTGATCGATCATTATATATAGCTTATGCATGTACATTCAAGTTCATTTGACATTATGTAGACCCTAAAATTCGCTCGACTTCATGGATTACCCTGCGTCCTCTCATTGAAGGCAGTAAAACTTTTAGTTCTATACTAGAAGTTCATCTATTCTCGCAGCTTGGTAATTTCAACTAAATAAATGTTTGTTTGTAAAAGACTGCTTTATATTTCCATATTTATTGTGTTGAGAGAGCATGTCCCAAAGGACTAATAGTCTTGATTTATCTTATGACATGAAAATTTACACCGGCATTGCATGCGAGTTATAATTGTTTTCTAACATTTCACAATGTTGTGCTTGTTTCGCGACCATCATATAAAAATTAATAGTGTCAGGTGCAGGTATATGGGATGCTTTTTCGACAATCCTATGCTACAAGATTTATGGAAAATACCGAAAATATAACGAATTTTGAAAACATTGCAATCGACTATTTACTTTTAACGAACATCAACATGCTTGCATGCATACATCGTCTCATTTGCAATTATTATACATCTAACCAATCACAATTAGAACTTTTACGTTCGTACATTTGCATAACTGAATATAACGTCGCTTACGGTCTTCGGTGCATGTTAACTAATTGGACTACTTCGCATCGGTGAAAATGGCTTGTCTAACAAACCGTTTTCTGTCCTAAATTTTGAAGGTCCATTTATAAATATGGTGGATGGTTATTTTTGCTCAGAAAGACTGAGAGGTTGCATGAGTAGATCCTAGAAAATACAGTCAGTGCAGATGGTTTGATCTGCAAGGGTGTGACATTAGCATGCTGCTGTTTTTTAATCAAAGGTTTCGATATATATATTAATATATATATAAATATATATATATATATATATATATATATATATATATATTTGCTCTTTTTGGATGTCTATTCGGCCTATTCCTCGGCGTTGATTGATTTGTCGTGTTGATCCAAGTCCGGGAACGATTATTGAGTGGTTATTCATTTCATTAAACGCCGCGTTTACCATGCACGTCAAAGAAAATTTTTGGTAACCCTTACCAGGTGAGTTAGGTAAAGAGATTAAAGTTGGCCTTTGGAATGACATATATTGAAGAAAGAAAATAAATGGGAGTAAGTATATAGGCTAAGCTATGTTGTCAACACTGAATTTTCCATATGAAATAATATCGTTCGTTAAAATTATGTGTGCAAATTTGGCATATTTTTTAAACCTGGGTTGACAACTTAGCGAAAAGTGTATGGGAAATATTTAGGATTTTAGTCCATGTGTTTAAGATAGAGGTCATTTATACTAGAATTATGCTCCTGCATTTGTATATAAATATAGCGTATTGATTCGGTAATCCTGCTGGAACATGGTTGGATCTCTTCAAACACCTCAAGTCCAGTAGGAAATGTTAAGTATGCACATGCAAACATTTTCTTTTGGACCTTGAAAAGAATTAATCCGGCCATGGTACTTTTGTTTCAAAAGCATAAATGTTTCCATCAATGTTTGTGTCTATAAATACCTTAGTTTCTGTAGTTTGCCCTGTGCGTTATTTGGGTGTTAATTGTTCGTTTTATTTTTCTTCTCCTTCTCAGCACTTATAAGAGATATTTCTACACAAACGACAAAACTGGCGAATCACAATGGGATTACCCACAAACGCCGTCTGAGACGTTTCCAATTGAAAAACAGAAAGTCGTATCAGGTAATTTTAATGGTGATCATTCGTCAATTTTATATTGAATATTCTTTTTAACTGCATGTGGCTTCTTTGGGCACTCGCTGTGTTTACAGGGTGGTTCCAAAGATCTGAAAACTATATTGAAATAATCTTTTATACATCTATAAATTTATGCAGAAACTAACATAAAAGAAAGCTCGTCGTCGTACAGCGTGTCAAAGTCTTCTATAGAAAGCCATATATATCACCCAAATATCCTTCAAAACGCTACATATCCAGTTGTAACAGTCTCTCCGAGTACCTCTGTTTCAACGCATATTGGTCCAGGTAAATGTGATTGAATACAACTCTATATATATTTTCCTACGTGCCTTCTACCGCGCATCTCTTTCAAATGAACGAGTCAATTTTATACAAAATTAAATTATGATGTTTTTAACAGGAATCTCCAGCTTTGGATTGTCCATGAATGAAACCAACTGCAATATGTTCTCGAGTACTGTTAATCCTGATCCTAACAATGCAAACGTATATCCAGCTTTTCAGCCGACGCAAAATCCGATTCCAACTGACGTCACAAAAGGTCTGTAATAGATATACGCGCTGAAATATCTCAAGAGCAAGTGGACTTTCGAGAATTGATTCCCTTGAAACCCCTGAAAAATCCCTAAAAACCTGTATGTCTATAACCTTGCATTCCGGTTTCAAAGACTACATCCAAAAGCTCACTCATAACTGCTGAAGTGGGATATCTCAATCTCCACTTCTTCTCATAACGGTATTTTCAGTCGAATAAGAGCTGATTTTCAGTGTTTTTCCTAATATACCTTAAATCCTTCCACTGATTAATAATAGTAATTACACTGAGTGGAGTGCAATTTGGTGTGAAATCAAACGCGTGATTACAAAACTTGTAATCAAAAGTTTGATTTCACACAAAAATTGCACGTCACGAAGTGCAATTTCCACTTTATTATATTCATTTTGAAATCATACAAAAAATTAAGCAAATTCAAAACGATTTATTGGCTGAAAGAACCGTAAACGGTGTAAAATTTGAGTAATTTTCATCTATTTTTGTCAAGAAATTTTGCAGCGCATTTAAAAATTCAAAATAATATAAAAATTTTGTGACATTTTCCCCTGTAATTTGATTGAATATTTACACTGAAATACCAAATCTGATTGGTTATAGTGCTGCAGAGCTTCAATCTTATTGGCTTTTACTATATAATATGCAGTGTTAACATACGAATAATATACGAATCCGCAATCTCACTCGTTCGATATCACTCTCAACACTCGAAATAAATTCCATATTTCGGCGTATCCATGTATTATTCCCTCTATAAATGTTGTGATTATAAATGTTGTGATTAATCCTCAAAAATAGTGCGATTTAGGAATTTATTATATTCATTTAGAAATCAATGGTGTTTCTTGCAATTTGATTGGTTAAAAATAGTCTGATTAATTCCCAAATCGCACTATTTTTGAGCATTAATCACATCATTTATAAGCCAATGAGATTGAAGCTCTGCACCACAATAACCAATCAGATTTAGTATTTCAGTTAACTATCCAATCAAATTACTGGGGGAAATGGAACAAAATTTTATTCTGAATTTTAAATGCCCCGCAAAATTTCTTGACAAAAATAGATAAGGATTACTCGCATTTTACACCGTTTACGGTTCTTTCAGCCAATAAATCGTTTTGAATTTGTTTAATTTTTTGTATTAATCACACTATTCTTTGTATATAATAAAGTGGAAATTGCACTTCGTGTCGTGCAATTTTGGTGTAAAATCAAACGCGTAATTACAATTACAATTGTAATCACGCGTTTGATTTCACACTAGCTTGCACTCCACTCAGTGCAATTACTATTATTAATCACACTATTTTTAACCAATCAGATTGCAAGAAACACCATTGATTTCAAAATGAATATAATAAAGAAAGTTATTGTTTGGAAATAACAAAATTAATATATGTCATTGGTCATGCCTCTTACAGACGAGCAAGTTTTCTATGACAAGTTTTTATGTGACAAGTTTTAATTGTTTGTCTGTATACGCCCAACTTTGACAATTTTTTCTATGACAAGTACACTTGTTCAAGAAGTCATAGAAAAATTGTGCAAATTTGTTCGTCTGTATGAGTCAACAAAAAAAACTTGTCATATAATGTGAGCACTTGTATGCGGTTGGCCAGCGGACTTTATAGTATCCTCATTATCTGAGAAGAATTCAAAATCCGTACCGGAAGAAGAAATAGGTCAAATAAGACCTTGAGGGGAGGTGTAACGATAGCACAGGTGGTCACGTGCCCCAGAGGTACTTAAGGGCAACGCCTCATGTAAACTGTCGCAAACAAGCTAGAACGCGGCAGAAAGTGGAAAGCCGGTCGATTAGACTAACGACTCTAATGCTGATGTCCAATCGGCGCTTGGGGCCAACGTGGGGGGGGAGGGGGAAGACAAAAATACAAAAAAAACCGCTTTTGTTAGAGCCCTTCTTGATGGCTTTGTGTTTCAATTATTTAGCAAGCGTTGCTTTCATTTGATATCCAGTTGACCAGGGCAAATGATTCAAAGTGTCACTCAAGCAGCATAAAATGGTGTGCAATTGCCGGGCGTTCCCTCCCCTTTGTTGGCCCCGAGGCTCCGTCGAGGGAACGTAGTTTGACCTCACTTGATCAGCTTCGTTTTCGCGACCCGTCTTGGTTGCGACCGGCGCACGCTGGCAAACTGATCGCGGTTTTAAGGTCATTGGTACCATGCAAACCTCCACATCGACCGCGCCCCACCAACTAGGATGTTCAAGTTTAGGGATATTTTCTGAGTTTTGGGAGGAGACATGTTCGATAAGGCGTGGGCATGTGCAATTGTGTAATAAAAGAGTGTGGTTAATGCATTGTTCAGTAAGGACGCGGAAGTCGCATTCGCGGATTTCTGACCCAGAACTCTATCCATCCGCGTACGGTTGAATTCAGACAAAAGGGTAATGAGAATGCTATAGTATTCTCATTATCTGGGAAAAATTCAAAATCCGTACCGGAAGAAGAAATAGGTAAAATGAGACCTTGAGGGGAAGGAATAACGATAGCACAGGTAGTCACGTGCCCCAGAGGTACTTAAGGGCGACGCCTCATGTAAACTGTCGCAAACAAGCTAGAACGCGGCAGAAAGTGGAAAGCCGGTCGATTAGGGAAAAACTATCACCCACCTCCCTGTAGGTCAACAGTAATCCCCGTTTTCAGATGGTACCCTTCAGCCGTTCGCGGATTTTTGACCCAGAACTCTATCCATCCGCGTACGGTTGAATTCAGACAAAAGGGTAATGAGCGAGAATGCTATAGTATTTTGCAATGGCGCGCTTACGTTGTCCGCTGTACGATTACATCGCTGGCTGCAAACTAAAATGTCAAACAAACTTTGTTTACTTTGGTAAACAAAGCAAATAAAACTTGTCAAAGAAAAACTTGTCATAGAAAATTTTGTTGTGCATACACGCGTGCAATTGCCAATTAAAACTTGTCATATAAAAACTTGTCATAGAAAACTTGCTCGTCTGTAAGAGTTTTCTCACTCGTGAGTGCGAGTGAGGTTTTTGAATACAGGCGATAGTCTTTGAAACGGGAATGTTTGCTATGTGACGCATAGATTGGACCGATTATAGATTAGTTTTTCAGACTTGCATGCATGTCCGCTGAAATACTGCATCAGCTTTCCTAGAAGAGAGGCCCCATGCATGTAGAAGTATAATAAATACTTTTTTGATTTTTTACCCCGAGAATTTTTGTAACTCTATTTACCAAAATATAATCTGCAACTTTAGGGCTAAGTTTGCAAAAATATCATTGTTATAGACTTTCGGGGTTCACGTCGGGGTTCGAATCTTTAGTCGAAGAGCCTTGAGAATTTACATGCATTAAAATCTGCTACATTAAAATCCATCTGCCAAATATAAAGTTACAGGCGTTCATAAAGTTAAAAACACGCAATTTTACCAGGTCATATATCTATTACAATAATTACAAGCAATAAATGATAACTACCAGGAAGATATAGGTTACTGGAATACAAAAGCATTTTTAAATTTTTAAATAGAGTATATTTAAAAAAATTATATTGGTGTGCTTTTTATGTGGTTTTTGGGGGGACATATGCATGTAATTCTCTATTTAAATTTTTGTTTTATCGAAATAAAAAAGTATATATTCCCCAAAACTTGGCACGTACACTTTGTCTACGATATGTAAATAGAGCTCGTATCTAAAAAGCATTCTATAACTTAGATCCCTATAGACTCGACGATGACAGCCCTCCTGCACCCGGAAGCACCACAGAGCATGGTATGTAAATAGTTTGATTTGATGTATTTGTGACCATTTCTTTTATTTTGTGGCACACCACGCAGTAATGATTTTAAGTTTATCATTATCTAGAGGTCACACCAACGCCTCCGGGATCGTCTTCACCCCCGCCACTTCCAAACGATTTGGAAACGATCGCCCCACCACCCCCACCACAGGAACCACCTCCTGTTTCAGAGGATTGCAAACAGTCTATCCAGTAAGTTATATTGTGAGGTTGCAAAATATGTAAAGTAGATATCACTTGATACGTAAACAAGACGCCTACCCAGGCGTTTACTCCGCCTGCAGCGAAATATAATGCGGTTAGGAAGAATGTTGCCTCTCAAGCAAGGTTTTCAAAAGCATAGTTCTTACAGTTTATAAATCATCAGCAGTACGCTCTATTATACTAAAATGCAAAATCTAAAATTCCTTAGATCGCTCTGAAAATTTCAATGACATTCATCATAGAATATAGCAGCAATTACTCATTTAAATTTTTGGGTGCAAGCATAGAAAAGCGAAGGATAGAAGTTCGCCAATATTTTTATTACAGTTCCGCCATATATGCATGTGTAAAACGTCAAAGGTTTGACGTCAGATTATCCACAAATGCTACGTACGTGTATCTATTATCAAGGAGCGCGTTTAAATAAATTATTAGCATCAAATGTGGTAAAACAACTGCCTATAATAGACAGAAAAAAATTCTCGACGTTCCACCTAAGGGCCTTCGTCAGGGGAGTTAGTCGAGCAGGTTTTTGTCTATTTTAGGCAGGTGTTATACCGCATTTGATGCGAATTTATTTTGTTAAATACGCTGCCACGCTGTTTCATGATTATAGGTTTGACATTTTTGCGATAAGCTAGATTTTTAAGTTCCCTAAAAAAGAATCGATCCCAAGGTCTCTATATAGCACCAACGCCTTAATCGCCGAGCCATTAGGAAGCTATCTTACCTCATTCTATAATCAAATTTGGTTTTATTACCTTTTAGAACTGAGCATGTAGATAAAGGCGGCAAGATAAAGGCAAGACCTTGATAGATTACTCCGACCTTGTTATGGATAGTCCACCTCATCTAACCAACGTTAATGTAAGCGCACCTCTGGGGCTTTATCTGGTGTACATTTGTAATTAATTTTTTCTTATAGCCGAAAATGTTGGTTGCGTTTCCTTTTGCGAATGACTATGGCTTCACGGAAAATCTTAATTAATCAGAATACAAAATAATTAATAGAATAATCAATCATACTATAGGCTAATTATTAAAATCAGTCTTCTAGACCAGGTTGTACGAAAGGTGCATGCATAAAAGGGCTATCCACCGAATTGTAATTTTTTAAGTGAACCGTCAATTTAAGAATACCATGGTTTTAACAATTAAGGAAAACCACTATGGATAAACCGGTGGATGTAGCGCTATCCGCTTTCGTACAACCGGCCTTTGCATTCTACTTTTTGATATTAACCCAAGATTTCTATATTTTATCGTATTCCTTCCTCTTTATTCCTTTTTAGAGTCAAGGAAGTCGGAGTTCAGGATCATCTCCTGTCCCTGTGCAGCCAATTACGAAGCAAAAAAAGAAAAAGGTTTTTCAATTGATACTCTTAACTGTTATTATATGAAAATATAATATGGATGCTATAGTGGGTTATAATATCCATACTAATATCAATTTCCATACTATCGGCACATAGTATGGAAAAACTATGGGTGCATGTAGTCTATTTCCACAGTATGGATGGTGAAAAAGATTCCAGTGTATTTGCGACATAAGTTCACTTCCTGGACCTTCATTTTTTGGTGGGCAATAGACAGACGACGCATTTTGAAATTTTTAGTTAAGACCAAAATTCATATAATTCGTGACAAGTCAAACTGTATCAATACCATTAATTATACATATATAGTATATGACTTGTATCTATTTTGTGACAATATGCCTTTGTTAATCTAGTCGAAATCGTCTGGCGCCATTCGAACTTCCAAAGTAAAACAGATGTCGTCATTAGTACAAAAATGGCAAGCTATCAAAAGGCAAGAGGAGGTTCTGTCTGAAGACGAAAGTGATGAGGAACATAGCGCAGCTAAAAATGAAGCACAGATAGAACAGTGGCGACAGGAACAAATCAAAAGGTAGTTTCTACTTGTCTCATAATCGTCAGAATTTAACGTTAATTTCGTTTGTTTAGCTAACGTTCACTTTGAGAATTGCAATATGCACGAACAATGGCTAATGTAATTATTTATGCAAATTTGCCATGACTGGAATTAATGAACTAAAGATTTCGCTCAAATAAGACCTCGTCCTAATAATTTTAGTGGCGGCTTTTGAATATCTACATCTAAAGTACGAATTGCAAAGTAAAAACCAAAGTAAAAAAAAGAGAGTATACTGTCAAAAAAACTTCCAAAAAGAGACCAAAAGAAAATGACCGTTCTGTATGCATACAAGCAACATAATAACTTCATTGTCAGTTTTTCATTAGCCTACAAATACAGTAGCCTACAAATAGGTAGCGCAGATATTCGTGTTTTTAATACACTGGTGGTCAAAAAGAACTGCTCAAATGTTGCTATTGTCGTATGTAACAGGAATCGTAACAATCAATCTTTTATTGTACACTAACGGTCAAAAAAAAATGTTTAGATACAAATTCATAACGAAGAAGCGAATATAGGAGAGAGCTTCATAGGCATTTTGGATAATTCTCTTATTCCAAGCAATATTTCAGTAGTGTAATGCAACCTGCCACACCTCCCAGATAATCAAACAATGGTTTCATGGGAAGAGGGAGTGACAGAAATGAATTGGCCTGCAGTCAAAATAACTTAACCCTATTGAAAATCTGTGGGACAATGTCAAGGGGATAGCCCAAGAAAGGAATTCATTCATAAAGCATCCATGATTTATGGGTTGCTGTAAAGACTGTCCATAGGATGAATTTCTTTTGACCGCTCAAGATTACCACCTTAACAAAAAGTATGCCACGCCGGTAAGTCCGTCATCAATTATAAGGCCAAAGGAGGGTCAACAAAATATTAATATTTCATATAGCTTAGCATGTAATCTAGTCTATATTTACTCGTATATATTGTTGGAGGGACAGTTACGTTCATTTAAAGCATTTGAACTTGTTTTGAGCAGTTCTTTTTGACCGCCAGTGTAATAATTACAAATCATTTCTGAATCAATAACAATTTAATTTAATCCATTTGGGTGTTATAAAACAAATGATGACTGTTTTCATTGTACTGGAAAGAATATTTTATAATAGCAAAATTGCAATTTCTTCCTTATAGTGGGATGGCCGTAGACAATCCAAATTTTGAAAAGATTACAGGGGACTGGCGTGAACGTGTACGTAAGGCGAAATTACGTGCTTTAACCGATACTAAATAGTCCAAATATGCATTCCATTCTGTAATGAAGAACATTACTTGTATGCGAACTTTTTTTTTCATTGCGCTCATGCAAGCATTCAAATTACATATATGTTATTTACCGGCTGTGAGGTCAGGATACAACGGCCGGACGTTTTTTTGAGACCGAGGGGAAATATTTCTCTATCCGGGCCGAGCAAAGCGGTAAATAACGTATTTATTTTTCTTACAAAAAGTAGCGTTCGGTCGTATTATCATTGACATTGTGTAGTCAGCCTCATGCAGCAATGGCGACAAAAACATAACCAATCAAAACCTGAACTGGTTAATTTACTGAATTTCACTTCAATTAATCGTGATAATCATTTGGTCCATACATTTTAAAAATCTTCAGAAAAACAAAACAAATACGCTTTCGGTGGAGCATAAAGTATAGTTTTGGAACGTGATCAGATATCGTAAAATTCCGCCCGCTGCTACAACCAATCAGATTGCAGGAAAGGCTAGGATTCCTCCCACTGCTGATTTGTAAAAAAATAAAATAGGATACTTTCTGGTTTCCTTTTTTGTGAAATGAAAAATATAAAAGAAACGTTAACTTGTGTAAAGATGTACAGTATACAATATAGAATATTATTTAATCTCTGTAGAATATTGTAAGTCATGTAAAGCCTTCCAGCAACCATATGAATGAAACTGGTTAGCGAATTAAAGTTTTTTAGAAGTCGAATTGTGACGGCACTTTCCACCGTCGTATGGAACTCCAGATTCAGGGCCTTGAATGCCTAGGTTCTTAACTGATTTATACATAGTTCAATAAAGGCATAAAAAAATGGCTAGTATATCCACCATGCCTTAATTCCAATGTATATGGTCCGACTGCGTGATCCAGGTTCGTTTATATATCGATGTTTCTCTAGCAATAATAATCATTGTTAGACTCTGAGTTGACGAGGGCTACGTATGTCTTTACCAGGGATAGGATTGCGTTTATTAGGTATTGTGTGTAAAAAAACTAATATTACAGCTGCTATAGTTATGTATGTGCAAGAAAATGATTAAATGAATACATGCATATGCACTTCCTACAACAGCGTGTCATTAGTCTTGGTTTAAAATTTGAGAAGTGTTTGAAAGTCACGAAAAATACACCACCTAAAAGATACACCGCCCAAACTGAATACACCTCTCAAAAAGCGTCGTTTTTCTAAAAAAGGACAGTTGAACTCTAGTGAAAAACACGTTTTGCATGGAAACGTACAATGTTTACCTTATTCTTTTTGGGAGATCAAGAAAAAGTTTTTCTTCTGCACGGTAAAACTTATTCAATATACATTTTACATTTATTGCATGTAGATGTACTTAGATTTAGATCCAAGGAAACTTATAGATTGTTTATCAATTGAAAAAACACACTTCGTAAATTTTTGCTTTCCTTTTTCAGAAGCGCAAATAAGTGACGTTTCCGTCGTTTCGTTTTGAACTAAAGACGTCGTATAACCAATAACATTCAATGCAGCAAAATGCATCAAACATCAGCCAGGCATAAGACCGATATATGCATGCGTATGCACCCCTGACCCCTTCTAGCGACGGTCGTGAGTAGATGGCATTCTTTGTGCCAGAATACGGGCGGTATAACCTAGTTTACACAGTCAAATTAATGTTCTGTTACCACAGCTAGAATTTTTAAAACGCAAATTAATATATAGGTTTCAAAGTATTTCGTCGAAATAAGTATTATGTCATGATAACCATGCAGCTTTAACACTAGGTTATTACTTCATCCCGATACTTGCTAAAAAACATTTGAAACTTGAGCTTTACCTATAAAAATTTTCAACTGTGAACACAGGAACAAACTGCATGCGTTGTTGTGTGCTCGAGTACACACACAAAAACGCACAAGTGCCAAAACTGCAGCAGACTTTCTGCAACATTGTTGTGCAATGAAATTGCATGTGTTAGCATGCTGCTTGTCCCAGGTTTGTTGAAAAAATGCTACTAGGCAATAGATGCAAGTTTGTTCTACATCAACTTATTATCGTTATGAAACCTTATGAAACTTGTTAACAAGTAGCCACTGACAAGCCAGTAGCGACTTAGCAGAACAACAGCATTGTTACAGCTTGTCAACAAGCTTGTTAATTGCGAACACAACTTGTCAACAATATGTGAGATTTTTATGTGTGTTTTAGTTTTATAATTTATTGCAATCAATCTGGTGCACACAAAATACCACACGGATAGAATGACATTATTGTTCGTAATTCAATATATAATATTCAATATACTGTAAAAAATCTCACCTAAAAAAAGGACACAAAATTACCAAACTCTGGGGGTGTATATACCCCAATCCCTCTTTATTCCCCAATTAACATACAGCTCCTTAGCCTTAGGGTCTTGCATACTAACGTGGACGATTTTTCTATTTTATTCCTAACTACGTCCGAAGACCTCAATAGACTGGATCGACAATGGCTAGGTGACGAAATTAACGAAATATTTTTTGTTTAGGAGTTTAAATTTGAAAAAGAATTTAATTTCCAAAACGAATTACGAAAAAAATTTAAAAATTGACCTCCACAATTTTAATATATACTATTAAAATACTCCAATTATCTTTCATAATTTTAGAGAGAATTAATCCTAGGGAATTACTAAAAGATTAAAAGATACTAGGATAAATTAACCTACATATGTCTAAAATGATAAAATATATCACATATAAACAGCTGAAATTAGTAATTATCGTTTAATTTTCTCCCTCGTGAATATTCATGTATCCAAAGTTTGTAGCCTGCTAATCCACTTCTTCGCTTCTTCTTCGGACGAGGCATACAAATTATATGCACGCTTGTCTGTACGGAGCTACATGTAACGGACAACATATATATTACGAAATGCAACCATGCACACGATACCATAAAGAAAAAGGAAAAATGGTCTGTCGTTCAATATAATTAATTTCATCAAAGAAAACTTTGCATAGTATATATTGATAAAAGGTAAATAAAATTGATCGAAATGTTTATCTATCCACCCTGAACCTTCCTGGAGGTGAATTTTGCAAAAGCTATCAGGCCTTAATAGTGAGCACAACACGCCCCGGCATTACAAAAAAGATAATTTTGGGAAATAACACTGGCGTAGCCAACCCGACAATTTTGTTTTGCTATGCTAATATTTTAATTTTCATTGAATGTATTAACAATGAACACATGAATAATTTTCTACATGAATAATAACTTAAATCATAGCAGCATTAAATCGTCAGGTCATCAAATGGTCCTATTTGCCAACGGAAAAAAAATTAATTTCATGTCATAATGGACATCTTTGATAGCGTTCAAACTATTGCTCTATACGGAGATTCATAGTATACCATATAATTAGCAAAATCATTTCTGGTATAATAAATAACTTCAGGCTTTTAACGTAATGCAGCAGAATACAGCTGTACTTACATCAAAATATACTTGTTTTTCATTGGAAACTGAAAATGGTTCACAGAAGTGATGAAATATTAATATAACATTAAATGTGAAATAAAATGTGTGTAATAAATATGGACAATAGTCGTCCAACAAATAATCTGAGAGTAGTATTGTATTTTTAACACGGTTCCTGGATTTTTAAAGAAACTAAACTCACCATTTTGTTGTGAAAGGTCACATGATATTATTTCCGATAAATTGACCACACCTTGGCAGTGAATATCACCTTCAGCGTCATAATATCTGAGCTGTAAAATTGAATATAATTAACTAAAACGATATAACAGAAATTTTTAGCTATATATATATGCAGCCCATTAAAATCCTGAATTTGTTGCATATACAAATTCCGAAAACGTTGACTATAACTTAACTTTTATAGAACAAGACAATTAATATGTACCAGAAAGGAAATATGTACCTGATGCCTTTCCGTGTCAAGCACAAAATATCTAGGCTTCCACTGTTTAAACAAGGCACCTTTTTTCCAAAGATAACCAGACAAAAATTTGGAGGATTTCGAGGAACTAGAAGACTGCAAAAAATTATATTAACTCCTCAGGTAAAAGTCTTGTTCTAACTAAATCTGTTAACAAAGTGTTTTAAAAACCTAAAACTGTATGAAGGAAGATAGCTATAATCAGTATTATCAGTATACTTATATGCATAAAAATGCATTGCGTCAATGCATCTTCAAAGAGGAATTGTCATTCAGAGATATTTCCGATAGGATCAGAGAAGTTGCTGTTATAGCTTTGCATACAGTACTGAATAGATATGAGTCATATCCACAATTCAATAATTACATATTGTTGGACAAAAATTTCAAGGATATTTTAAACAAGCAAGTTTTCAACAAGTTGACGCACGTAATAGAAAGTCGAGTAAAGTAAATAGAAAGTTAGGCAGTAAAGTCTTACCTCGTGTAAGCTCTTACTACTTGTGGATGGAATGTTATCGTTTTGTTCTTTCAAATCTCGGTAATAACGACATGCTTGAGGGACACGTGATAAACATTTTTCATGGCAGTTAAACCCACATTCCTTGCATTTAAATCCTGAAAATAGAAAAATATAATGCACATAATGCAGTGTTTACTAATAATGTAGTTCTACATTGTAAATGAAGTCCTATAATGTATTGGGAAACATGGTATGCATGGTGTTGGAAGTTAATCTGAATCTATAATTATCAATATTACTTCGTTTGAGGCCCGGGGCCTCAAAAATATTTTACCTGAGAGAGGAGATGGAGGAAAGGAGAAAAGAAAGAGAAATGAAGTTTTAAAAAAAATAAGTACCAATGACATACCTCCTTTGCCGATATACCACATCATTTGCAAACAGAAGTCACAGTTTGTTGGTGCTACAAAACTGTGAGGCTCAAACGTATGAGGTTGAGTAAAGCCTCGTTGACTATAGTCATCGATTTGCAGTTTTCCCTGGAATAAAACAAAAGTAAAAGTGCATAGCCATGCAGATGAATTTCATAAACCATAAAGTATAGCCCATCTCTGTAAATAACTTTCACCATAAATATAGCAAGTTCGCCATCACTTCGTACAGAAACTGACAATAACTAGGATGACGATATTTATAAGTGTATATTATTATCAAATGTGGTATAACAACTGCCTAAAATAGACAAAAACACTTCTCGACATTTCGACCTGAGGTCCTTCGCACTAATCATAGTACTTCGTACTTCATGCTAACTTTCCTGTGAGTGACGAAGGCCCTCAGGTCGAAACGTCGAGAAGTGTTTTTTGTCTATTTTAGGCCGTTGTTATACCACATTTGACGCTAAGTTATTTGAAGACGCTGCCGCGCTGCTCCCTGGTTATAAGTGTATATTATATAGAGAGAGTATATTTAGAAACATTACTATATTTTTCTCCAATATACATCATGATACATGCATAAAATATACAATATAGAAGTACAAACCTTTAAAACAATATCCATGGTATCTCTTTTGTGTAGCACAGCACTTCGGTGTCGGGAAACGATTGTGTTTAGTGAGACTGTCTGAATAAAGAAAATCATTGATATTTTATACTTTTTACAGTTTGCTTTCGTCGCTGCATGCAATATGTTTAATTATAATATTATAGTGTTAATAGACCTTTCCCTTTTTAGCTTTCAAGCGCGCAATGCGTGACGGTGGTCGATTATCAAGCAACTTTGAGTTACGATATCGCTCTGCTTAGAAGCGATTTTGTTTGTAAGAAAACCTTGCCGATTCTTTTTTCTCCTTTGTTAAACTAAATCACTCCTGAACATGGCGAAATCACAAACCAAATTAACCGCGACAATCAACTACCATCACGCATTGCGCTTGAAAGCTAAAAGGGGAAAGGTCTATTGCATGGTAATTATATCGATTGTAAAATTCGACAACACATATACTGTGAATTCTATATATATAACTTTTGTTATAATAATTGGATATGGAAAACAAAAATACTTTATAGATATGATGAACAATATTAGCTATACAGAGCATAGGTAACTCCAACACTATTCATTATCACCATTTTGTAGTTGAATTGTTGAAATATCTCAGTGGTTCAGAGAACAATATTATTTTATCTTTACAATGAAAAGAAAAAAGAGTGAAAAAATATATTTACAGGGGGATATTTTCAAGATCATTTGATTGATGATAATAAATGAAAATATTGGCGAGACGTATTAAAGTCACAGTGAAGACGTAAAACCAGTTTTGACGTTGTTTTTAAGACGTTTAGTGAAACATTAATGTGTTGTTCAATTGTTCAACCAAACTCGTGCAACTATTAAAATTTAATATCTGTCTTAATTGTGTTAACTATAATAAAAAGAACATTTCACTCGCTGCGTCCACTCCTAAATATTGCTTTAAAACCAGTCAATAAATATATATATATAATTATATATATATATATATATATACATATATATATATATATATATATATATATATATATATACCATACCTTTTTCGGGATGTTAGGGGACTCCAACTTATCCCATATCCTTTTCCATCGGCTGGTTCGTCGATCTGCTTCTTCTTCTATCCGGTTATACTCTTGCAGTTGGAATGAACATCCACTGCTATCATAGTTGGCAGTACCGCCGTACATTCCACTCAAGCAGCGCCTGAAAAAAGCAGGTAAGCATGGGTTTCCTGTCAACGCAATAAATATTATACGTTGATTTATCTATGTGCACTCCTTAAAACATTTTCAAAAAAAAAAGCAAGGAACAGCAAAGGCTTTATCAAAGTCTTTTATCTATACGAAAGGCAACGTTCATGCTTAAAACATCATCATATATAGTGTATACAAAGGAATTTCTCTTCATTAAGTTTGCCTTCGTAATTTTCCGAACTTCCAACAGCCTATCATGCAAACGATTTTTCCGATAACGTTTGTCGAGTAAATTCCATTCTGCATGCCTGGGTTTCGCAAAATTTCGATGAAAATACACTTTTTATTACACGCCATTTATATATTCGTCATTTTCACATCGTCTTTGACGTTTCCATCCTCAAGCTAAACCTGAGTAAACCTAGCTAAATCAGTGTGTAATTCAAATACCGTACAATTCACACGTCACAAGAAGTAGAAATAATATGACGCACATTTTTCCGTATTTTGTGCTCTAAAGTACCATAAAAAAAAATTTCCCATGCATACCTGTTTGAATTATACTTGTCCTCAAATTTTTGTTGGCCTTCTTCGGCTGCAGTCTCTGTCTCGTTGATAAGTTCTTGGTCAAATGTTGGACCCGTCGAAACATTTTCAGACACAAAATAGCTCCACAACTTAAGGTTAGATACATTACAATGAGGCCGAAGTACCTGACAAAACACGGAGATAGGAAGAATTACTTTTATAACAATGCAATAAGAGAATAAAACGTTGCAAACATCGGTTTTCTTCCAGGCCTCCATCAGCTAAAAATTATCAACTTTAAAAACAATGGCTAATCAGCAGAAATACTGTTGATTTTCACCCGACGAACGAAACCTATACGTTTTCCTATTTATATATCTTGCTTCCTCATCATGCAGTGGACAAAATTTGTGCAGTTGCTGAATCTATTAGAACCTAACCTTGTTCGAGTGCTGGCTTGAATACTTAAAATTGTAGAATATTGAACCCTTTCTATGAAGTTCATCAACATAATCCCAAAGGCTTTTCCCACGTGATTTGTCATTATCTTCATCGTCAGACAACCACCCCATTTGTTGCCGTTCGTGCTCTGAGTCCAACAAGAACGTACGAAAGCGCATTGAGACATGATGGTATGCGAGAAAGTGAAGGAAATATTCATTGAATTCGAATGATAATGGATATTGATGAAGAATCTAAAATACAAATGACAGGAAAAAATGAGAATTAACTACATTAAATTGTGCATATTCACTATTATTAGGCAAATACATCTTTTTAATAAATATACGCCAGGCAACATTTTAGGCTATAGAAGACTCTCAAAACGGCTAGAAAACTCCCAGAAAAACATGCATGGAACAAAGCGATTGACTCACCGTGATAAACGAGAGCGCGGCGAGGCTCCCATACCATGGATGAAAAATTATTGAAATAGTGCATTATTATATCAAAATTTCAGTAGTTGCAAGAAACGCAATTTTTTGGAAAAAGAATCTCAGTTACAAAAAGACTAACCTCAGCCCAGGCTGATGTGTAATTTGGTTTCCATAAATACATTTTACAGTATGTTTTTGATCTACTCGCCATAGAAATAACTCACAAGACTGTGTTGACAAGAAGCATAATCAAAGCTAAGTAAGGTTCTTAGTTTGCAAATCCATAAACTGGCTCTGAAAAATTGATACAATTTTATAATTTTTTTCAAAAGTGGGATTTCGAAATACTTACTTGATGAACCCCGTCGAGAAATTGCAAAAATACTGGTGCGAATCCACTCGACTGTGTTGATTGTGTGTGATTACAGCGGTGGGAGAAACGATGCCCAAATGATAACCACTCTTTTTCAATCAATAATTTAAAGCCGTTAATTGTTCTGTACTTGGGATCTAACATTACTTGTGCGAGAGACGTTATCTACAATAGTCGGAAAATTATACAATTGTTGGAGTAATAATCATATCCAGCTGATCTGAGATCATGATATCATAAGACGCCTCGACAAAACTGAGTTATCAAGCGCCTGGAGAATTTGTCCACGTTCTTCTAACTAATGGTTTAAACTATAAAGGGTGCGGGATTAAACGTCTAATTTGTGTTAAAGTCATATGAAATGAAAGAATTGATAATTCAATTTTGTCGAGGATCTGGCTTCTGATTGGTTGATTTTTATTCTCAGATATCAAATTTCATGGTCATCAGACTATAAACGAATAATTGGGTGGAGGGGTGTATACTCGTACACTCAGTTATTTTTAAGGTGGTCTTATAACAATTTATTGTTTTTAAAATTTCAAGGGATCCCAATATAAATGTCTCCCTATTCGATCCTTAATATTTTTTCTCAAAAAAAAAAAAAAAAAATATATATATATATATATATATATATATATATATATATATTTATATATATAAAGAACGCGAGAATTAAACGAAAAGTTTATTAATTAGGGGTTTTAATAAACCGAGCAAAGGGCAAAACCTTTTTCGTCGCATTGCTTAGCAACTGAATTTCTCACTCCCCTCAGTTTTGTGTACGAAAACCAAAAAGTAATAAAGCTAACTTGATAAAATTTTCATGGTTGACTTAAAAGACAATTTGCTCGGAGATGAACTAAAAGTTTTGTATTCCGTTCAGTCTAAGTAAAATAGCGACCTGTTTATTTCAGATAGATCGGAGAAATTTTAGTTCTAGAGTTAAAACTTAATTTGTTATTGTGTTTACAAAAATCGTCTATTTTCCACCATCGGATGTGTCTGGTCTGGGTAACTATAGTGATTGAAGATTCATACAAGCCGTTTTTCACTCAGAGCAACTTGGCTTGCAATATGGCATGAAAAGATTTTTATATTTTTCAAAATAAAAAAATAATTTTTTTTTGTATAAGACCACCTTAAAGCACATGATATTTAAGAATTTATAATTTTGATTTAAATTGAAAGGGCAGTTCATGTCTCCTAGTAAAATAAGTTGTTTATTTTAGGCATTATTGCAGTCAGTTGTTTTTTGCCCTTTGTAAAAAAAAGGGGAATTTCGTTTTAGACCAATCAGCAAGTTTGTTTACATTTTCAGTAACCCAATCAGAATGCATAAATTTTGATAAAAAGTACAATATATGCCATTTTACATGAAGTATTTGAAATTTAGGCATTCTAATTGGCTTTGCCTAAAAAATGTAAACAAATATGCCGATTAGTTTAAAACGAAATTCCTCCTTGTTATTTGTAAATTCTTAGACCCCCCTCAATAAAATGTTGTCCATTTTTAATGTCACTCCTAATGAACGAACGGGTATTTTACCTCATATGGGACTGATCCAAGTTACTTGAAGTATTAGAATTGGCAGGATATGTTTCCAACAAGTTTTTCGTGTAAATAAGTGCAAAAATTTTCATGGAAAACTGCATGCAGGTAAGTTCTATCAATCAAAAGGGTCCCTTCGCTAAATAAACAGATAAACTATAACTGCTAAATGTAACTTAAAAATACTCACTTGTGACGTATTATCCCATCCATCTTCAAACGCGATCAACACGGATGAACCTTGAATGTCAAGTAGATCAACAACAGCACCGGAAATACGCAATGTAAGCGACAACTAGAATGAAAAAATTTTTTTTTATTATTTTTTAAAGGTATATAGAGAAATTTATTCGAACATTACTATAAATACATAATAAATCGATATCATATACTTTTTATAATGCATGCACAATACAAGAGGAATATTTAAATTAGCTTTGTGATGAGTCATCTATTATTTCAATTGCATTCGATGCAACGAGAATGTGACGAAAAAACTAGGCATTATATAGAAAAGCACCAGAGAACATTATGAAATTATTTATACAAAAAAGTCCAAATACCTGATTGAACCATTCGCTTTCTTGCAAAGCTTTCAAAAACGTTTCACCCTGCGCGGAGTCCCTTGGTGGGCCACTTGGACAGCACACTTTAAATAATTTCTTCAAGCTTGTTTTCATGTCCCGCAAATCGGGCAACTAAAGAGCGATACGGTATATATTTATGCTTCACTTTAATTCTTATTTTGAACGTTTTTCAACATGCATCTTTCTATTGAATCCACAATGATCACGTAAATAAACAAACCTCAGCTGGCACGAACTCAATTTTAGGATAAGCTTCTTTCTTTAAGCTCTATAGATGACACAACGTGAAGATTAAAACACGGTGGAGATGTTATACGATAACACAAAGAAAACTTGTATCGATGACGACGCTCGTACGGCAAAAAAAGCAAAACTGTGGGTCTTTTATGCAACAGTGAAGTAGGGACCTATCGAAAAATTGGTTTTCATGTCGGGGTTTTCCAAGTTAAGCCGTCCTGAATATTACTACGCGTGCGGGAATTTTATTCCCTCGCCTCACTCACCTTCAAATTGTTCTTATCGCAAAAAACATACAAGGCTGCTGGTTCCCAGCCTTGTGTAATCATTGCTTTGTCAATGGTATCGATTGCTGAAACACGTTTTAAATCCTTATCACTTAGATCTCTCATATCCAGAGTAGCACTTGACATGTTTGCATTTGATGCAAGTGATTGTTGTTTAGCAGCCGCCTTATTTTTTGATACAGGAGTTGCAGCGACTATATAATACAGAGAAAAGTCGTCGATTAAACACGGCTTATGCAGTATATAACGCAGTCAAGTGTGCAACCTTGGAAACCCTTGGGAAATCCAATCTGTTCTTGAAGAACAAAAGATAAAGTTCAGGAATTGCATTTAGCGCCTTATAATTATATCGCATTACAGCTAAATTATAGCCTACGTCGTAGCCTCCGAACCCCCCTACACTTCACAGCCGTGTTTACACTTTAGCGTTACCTGGGCTCTTTTGTACAAAAAAAGTTAGGAGATTTCTAGGAAACTAGAATTTTAAAGCGGTTTTTTGGGAAAATTAAAATTGGCGTTTGCATTTTTTTAACTTCAAAAACGTACCAACAGCAGCCAAATACTTGTCTTGTTCCACATTTGAAGAACGAATGGCGTCCGTACTTCCACCGCTTGCGGCAACTCCAGTGCGGATGATGGAAGCAACGGAACTTCTTTCAATCGCGGATGACCTCAACAAAACAGCCATATTTGTCTTATTTCTCCACGTAGCAACCGGAAAGCGCATCTGACGATGGTTTTTTGCCACTCGTAGTATGGAATCGTCAGAGACTTGATGAGGAACGACCAAAACAGCCGGATAACTACAAAATAAGATGGTGTGAGAATAAATTGCCATAAAAATTTGGAAAAGAACATTCCATCTTTGAAAATATAACCGAATGAAAATATTTTACATATTTGTTATATATGTAACTCAAAAAAAGTCTTTACTCCAATATTATTGAATTCTTAAAAGTTTAATGTAATTACATTTTGTGAATATTTTGTGGCATTCTATAGGTGTGCCCTAAGAATTTAGCAGACTAGCCTGGCCTACGAAAATTTTGACTAACGTAAAAAATCCTAGATCCGCCCTGTTGTGATATCACTGTGTTCGGAAGCGATTCTTTTTTGTGAAAACCTTGCAAATTTTCTTTGCAAAACTAAATCGCTAAAGCTTGTAGGAATCTTCAATCACTATAGTTACCCAGACCAGACACACCCAATGGTGGAAAATAGACGATTTTTGTAAACACGATAACAAATTAGGTTTTAACTCTAGAACGATGGAATTGGTTTTATTTAATTCTAAATATTTTTGCCTCGGAGTTGAGCCTAGAATAAATAAATCTTTTCCAGTATTAAAGATGTTGTTGTATAATCTTTACATGACCTATGTGTCGTTTTAATTTTCTTATTTTCTTCTCGTTCTCGCTCGACCGGCTGTAATGAATATGCTTATTCAATATTATATTTTGAAGAAAATATTATTATATTTTGAAGACGATATAAAGCAAAGCTTGTAAATAAACCGGCCGTTATTTAAAACTTTATATATTTGTAATTGTAGGACAAGCGAGAAAGTAGCGTCTGTAGCGACGACAAATAGCCTCGCCATCCTTTCAGCATAATAGTGATGATACATAAAATTTGCATATCATGACTAAATAGCTAGGCTGGCTAAGCCACTGTAAAACAGTTCTATCGATAAAGCATTATAGCGTAAACCCATTCTTTATTCCCGACTGGATGGGTGAAGAATGACACGTTTGCGATGGTGTAAAATCTATCTATCAGAAGATGAACGCGGGGTCTTTCTCTTGTCTGATAAGGTAGCGTATTTATATGTTATTCCTTTGGCTTAAGGTCTGTTCACACGATCCAATTTTGTTGGATTCAATTCACTTCTGATGGATATTTTATAGTTTGTTGTCTTGAAATATATATGAGCAGCAAATCAACTGAAGAAAATGCAGTACTGCTTTATCAATAACTGACTAATATTTCTTTCGTCAGAAGTTAATTGGATCCAACAAAAGTGGATCGTGTGTACAGACCTTTAGGCTATCATGAATTCAAAGGAACCACACATCTCATTTGCATATGTGTAGGGTGATTATTCCATCATAATTGAAATTCACATGAATGCATTACCTTCTACAAACGTATTGGAGGTTGACCACTGATATTCTCCAAGGCATACTCTTACTGTTTGAGTCATTTAGTAACGAGCCAAAACCAAGGCGTACATATTCTTTACAATAAGGAGTCGAGTTCAGTTTGTCGATTGGAGGAACCGTTTCATTAGGTAGGGATATCGGAATATCAGAAAGATCAACCTAAAAATAGTTCATCCAAGCATCAATTAGCCATCCTGGAAGGTCTAATTAATAAGATTTTCTTGCACGTTGCCCAACCACGGTCGGTCCTAGACAGTCAACTCAAACCTTAGCCCCTCCCCCGATTCAATTTCGTGGAGCGGTGCCTTTCAAGTTTTGCTTTGCATTATAAAACCTTAAATTCAAATGGAAGACTAGTTGCCTAACAGGGCATGCCCAATGCCTCTTTAACCTCGAAAAAGGTGAATTAGGTAAGGTATAGCATTTCCAATTCATCCCTATATGGAAAAAACAGGCACTTGTAGCTATTTCCAGCACAAAATAATTGCTTAGATGTTTAGTTGTTTTTACATTTTACGAAAATAAGTGGGATTGTTTTGCCCAAAAGATCGCGAGTATCTACAAACTGACAAACAGTAATGGCGGATAATAGCTTCCGACCGATCACAAATTTTACAGTCCTCGGAGGAGATCGTACTACGTGACATTCTTACTGCATGGCTATCTTTAAAATCGCAAACAAGTGAAACATGGAAACAGGTTTTTCCGCTTCCTAGTTCCTCCATTCCCCTGCTCCCCAGTTCCTTATCTACCTTGCACAGACGATAACATAAAATTAACTTAAATAAGCAAATCCGTGAAAAGGCAAGTTATTAGTATTTTTTTGTACAATCTAATCTTTTGGACAATCCTTCGAATTCTTCTACAATCTAATCTAGCCTAATTCTCACTAATTCTAACAATTTTCGTATTATCCAATTAGTCTTAAACCATCGCTTAAAAGATTAAAATGAATGATTATTCACTAAACACTAGATAGTGAAGGTTGAGATAAAAGTATAGTTAACATTTTCAAGGCGAGATGATTATTGAAAACTTTTCCCTTCTCCCAACAATGGTTATCGATTAAACCACAACCACAATCAAAACAAGGGAACTCTCCAGCCTAGTCCCGGGCCTTGTACGTGCGCTGTTAATTATGCACGGAGGGGCTGCCAACGCTGAGAGGTCTAGCACAAAATGTTGAGATTTCAAAAATTGTCCCTGATTTTGTCTCTGATGCAAATATTTTGAGATCAGTATATCAGAGATAAATTTTCTCGCCGCCATTTTGAATCAAGAACTAAAAAATTTTGTGCTTGGGACTAGCCCAGGAACTCTCCACATTGTCATTACCATTTATGTATACTTTACAAACTAGTGCGGATGGCCAAATGCGTTTAGAATAACACTGACCTGCCCATCAGATATATTTTCCATTGAGCCATCAGAAGATAAATTTCTTTTGCGACCTGGTCTAGGTGAAGACAAGCCATTTCGATTTCGTACTCTTTTTATCGAACCTTTAAAATGTCTAATTCCACTTTCTCTTTTCACAGCCACATTACTTGCCCGAGGTTTCATTTTCTTGGGTTCAGCTACTTGGTGATCATTCGGCGGTAGTTGTAAGCGCACAACCTTCACCGGCTGTTTCTTATCACTCGTTTTAAAGGAGAAAGTGCTTAAAACGGACGGAGGATAGCGAAGTTTGATTATAGTTTTGCGAAATGCTTCGACCTTTTCTGCACCTACTTCTTCGTCAAAACAAAGTTTTAACATCTGTCATAACAATAAATATATACATTAGTTTCCATCCAAAAAATTCGAATTACCTGTTTCTGATCATATCTAACCTGAAATGTTACAGAACGTAACTGAACACATTCTCCCATCCACGAATTCAAATGTTGTATATATTGAGCAGCAAGTTTCTTCTCTCTAACGAGAGATCCAAGTGGAAAGCTTCGAGTGACAACCATCTCTGAAGCTGAAAATATTCATTGCTTCTTATGATTTTAACGTAATATAAAATATAGTAAATATAGTAAAACATTATTGTTCCTAGTTGGTATGGTATGTACAATTTTAAATGTAATTGCACTCTACTTAAAATCAAGTATAACCATAGCTAGCCCGGTGAGTGCATATATAATTATCCCAAGGCTGGCACCTCTCTGACAAAAAATATAATGCAGAATGTACATATTCTATAAAGTTTTAAAAAATATAATCCCCGAGCCGGTGCGGAGCACCGTGCGAGGGTACTAATTCCGCCCGGAGATTAGGAATTACACCCGGAACCCGGCAGAACATAGCGGAATCCAAAGTCGCCCAAATGTCATGGACGTTCAATGGTCATGGTACTTGTGCGCACGCGCAAAATTTGAATGAGTGACGACTGGTAATTAGCAACTTGCTGATTGGCTAAGACGAAACGTTCGTGTTTCAGTGAAAAACGTCTGCAATTTAACTGTCATTTTGCAAACTTTTTTTTTAAAAAAATGTTTCGAAAACACAATATGAAATGTGGAATCAAATAACGGATAAAACACTGGGAAGAGTTTAAAATATTATCAGAACTGGAAGAATTAGCGGTGAAAAGGAACAACTGGTTTATAATCCTTGAAATGGTAGGAGTCTATTTTGTTTATTTCGAGGTTTCTTTCGTGTTTGCTGTACGAATACATTTTATGAGCTTGGTACAGTGTGTCGTTTTGCTTGGTTTTGCGAAGACGTGACCGACTATTTAAGGCTTTACATCATCGTTTTAACTTCAAAAAGAGTTCTTGAAAGTGTATTTTGGAGTTTTTATATAACAAATATCACTTTAAAGGTTTATAGAGTCGACTGCAATCACTGCATGAATTTAATAATCGAAAAACAACATTCGACGTTCACTGCTTGGTTATTTATATTATTTGTGCTGTTTTGATGTTTTGAAGGTATAGCTATAATGAAGTATTAACTCTCACTTAAACTGTGAAAGTCTATAACTTAATGCAACGGAAAGCAGCAGGAAAACGGGTGATTTCACTTCACCTTTACGACTGTATTTGTTTCCGAAAAATTTGAAACATCAGCTATCGGCTTTACATTTAGGACATTTCATAATATTGAAGGTTAGGTCTGGCTAGCTCAGGAAATATTTTGCTTCGTTTGAAATGGCGAGGGGTTGCTGCATGCATGTATTTCTAGTAGTATAATATAACTAGCATGGTCTGTTTGAATGTCATATAATATGATATCTTCCGAGGACCGGTTCGTGATCGGTCGGAAGCTATCATCCTCCATTGGCCCGCTTATTTTCGTAAAATGATAAAACAACTGAACATTTAATCAATTATTTTGAGCTGAACAAACAGATAAATGTCTATTTTGTGCTGGAAATAACAAGTGGAAAAGGTCAAATTCGCTCAGCCAAGGAGCGGGGTTATAAAATATATTTGCAGGTGTTGTTTTCATTTATGGACAATATTTTTCCATATTATTCTTGCATTATACAACTGACAAAATTGCAAATCTCGTAATCCTCGAATGCCAATTTTTATTTGAGCGGTCCAACAACGATGATGGATAGCGTAATGACGACTTATTTTCTATTGGACAGATCGGCAGCCAATCAGTGTGTGCCAACTATATCTTTGTATAATAATACTACGATTTATAAAACCTACCAAACTCATCAACAGGAGTTCCTTTAAAGATTATCCTGTAATTTGTAAGAAAAACAGCTCCTTCCGCAGGAAACAGACATGGTCCACCATAATGTAGACCAGTCCCGGTTTCCCGACCATCGGGAATCAAATAACACCGTAGTCCATCCATTTGCATCTCCTCATAGGGTAACATCACTGGTCTGATTATTTTCGCCTGTAAAAATATTCGATATGAAATATCAGTCCCAATGACCAAGATTAAAGTATTATATATTATTTACATGCATGTTGTATGTGCATGTTGAGGCAGGAAAATATATAGATAGTCCTACTATAAGTGAGAGACAATTGAAGAAATAATGTACTGAAAGCGTGAGCATAACAATTACCTTTCGAATTGGCGCAAGTTGCTTATGCTCTCTGTAAACTGGTTCCAACGATTCCGTGTGCATAGTTACCACACCTATAGAACGACGACCAAAAGAATCATTGAACATTATTCAAGTATAGAAGTGATTGAACAATCATATTTTATTCATTTTTTGCTTCTAAACCCCAGAAATGTAACCCTAAATTGGTCTACGCGAAATAATTTCAACCTATATAGCCACTAACCCTCCCTGTTGAGAAATATAGCCACGTTGGAAACGTAGAAGCGTCTTCGACGACTAATTGTTAAATAGAAGCTCGACCAATCAGCACGTGCGTAATATAAATGTTATATTTTAATTTTGATTTGAACTGATTTGTCACTATATATATAAAATTTATACTAAAATTTTGTGTTTTTATTCTGTTGCGAGTCATCCAATAGCTTTTGCTTTTGTGATAACACAAAACATTTTGTGATAACACTTTGTGATATCTCAGAGAAAGTGAAGGTAGAGAGAAACAAAGTATGCATTTAGATTATTAAAAACTATATATGTCCTTAAATTTTAGCTTTGTCTCAATCTTTTATGCAATGAAGAATTATGACTATGAAGTTGCTAACATGTTTCGCAATTTGTTTTTGGTAAAAGCACAACGTATAGCAGGGCCAAAACCAGAAAGACAATTGAGAAGGGGAGGTGTTTATTCATACGGGAGTTGTTTTACACAAACACACATGTAATATAATTGTAAAATGTCGTTACAACTTTGAATCTAATTAAAACATGTTTTGTGGTCACATGTACTTTATGTCAACGACGGTATATTTATAGTTCTGCCCGACGGTTTCTTCTGTAAGTCCCTTTCAATAAACACCCTCCCAATTATCGTTCTAGTTCCGGCCCTGGTTATAGAAACAAACAAACTATGTTTCACTATAGTTTCTCTATTTTAGATAAGAAAAAGTTTTCCAAGTAAAGAGACTGCATGTGGAATGTGTCTTTCTAAAAGTATTTTATACTAACTTTTAAGTATTTTAAACAATATTTTATACTAACTTGGTACCAAACTGTACAACGACTTCAGGTGTTCTGTGGATATACCAGCAGCAGTTCCGACCCGATCGACAAATCGAATAACAAATCGTGTCACTTCGTTAGTGATAGTGCCATCATCCTCTTCTTCATCCCAGTGATCACTGTTATGTACATCACCATATACACTGCCTTGGGCTAAAAAATAAAAAATAGGTATGCAAGGCATACATGTGGGTAGCCTCCAAAGCATTGGCAAAGATTTTCAAGTTTTTTCCAATGTCAAATGACAGGCCGCAATAATGGCGGGGAAATCAACTGCATGATGCTTAGTTTTACGTTCTAATGCCATACGCAAAGGCAAAAATGGGCTAGTTTGCTAGTTGGATACAGTTATAACAAAGTAGACATAAGAATAATCAATGAAATACCAATGAAATACCATTTCTGCGATTCCCGCGAACGGGCTACCCACAAAAAACGCATGCACCTATACGGATACAGTAATATCTGCATAGAAGAAATCAAGTAATTCAACAACACCTTATTTTAAACTCCAATACCTACGGGAAAGAGCGTTAGCGTTCGTCTGCTCATGCAAGGAAATAATTAAATATCAGCGTGCGCCAAGGTATAAACACTTGAACCAGTTTTCATGTAGCGATAATTTTCGCGCAAAGCGAAATGTTACTTTTGTCTCAGAACTGTCACTGCAACCATCTGGAACAAATTGCTCCAATGCAAAAGAATAAATCGCGCGAAAAATCTCCCTATAGTGGAAAATCAGCTTTATATAGGGCACGATTGCACTTTTCTACACAGGGTGTATCAGAAAAAACTAGAAGATTTTAAAACGTCCAGAAAACTATCATTTTATCAAAATATCTCAAAAATATATTTAGGTTAATTTGTTGTTTTTAGCATCTGGCTTATTTAACAGTAAAAACTAGCAGAAAAATTAACTCGAAAAGCGTACGTAAACATAACTAACAATAAATACTCTTGTTTTATTACTATCACTCATGCATGTAATCATTCTTGCATCTAAAAAGTTACGCGAGAGCGGAGTAAACAGGAAAAAAGTCTACTTTTGAAACGTTTCGTGGCGGGGTTAATGTTTATCAAATTTTCTGAAAATGCGATATATTGCACATGCAAAAGAGTCCACACTTCCACCTCTCTGAATGAACTTGGATTTTTAACCTCTCATTTTCTTTGCGCAAGCGGTAAAAAATAAGGCTTTTACAAACCGTTCTCCCGGTTTTTGAGGTTAATTTTTCTGCTATATAGTTTTTACTGTTAGATAAGCCAGAATATGCCAAAATACTTAGACGTAAATATATTTTTGAGATATTTTGATAAAATGATCATTTTTTGAACATTTTAAAATCTTCTAGTTTTTCCTGATACACCCTGTATAAAAAGTCTTAGACTGTTTTTGGCCACATTGCTCATAATCATTTTTAATATATATATTATTATAATAATTTAAATTGTATTTTCAATATGTTTGAAATAAAAAAGAAACGGAAACACATTCGACACACATTTTAACAACATTTCCCTTTGCAAAAAAAGGGAAACACTTTTTACCTGTGCCAGAATCTGTTACATCAACAACGGACCCATTAGTACTTTGGCCGACTCTAGCAACGTTACTCCGACTGTCTGATCCAATGCTAGTATTAGCCAAAGATCCATCAATATTATCTTTTGGAGCCCCTGTTTTATGAATAAGATAGGAATTATTTAGGATTGAATTCTGCTTTCACATGATACGAAGAATTGCCAAGCCTCGGTTTGTCGTTATCAACGACTATTAATTTTGAATGAACGCGCGAATTTGTGTCGGTTTCACATGCATTTCCGCTCCCTCGGGGAGTTGTTGCATGGAGATTATATAAATAACAGTACAGGGGTCATTGATATCGGAAACATCAGTCGAAAAAGAGAGCGCGCTAATGGGGGGCAAATTCATGTCCCGGATTCTAAACCAAGCGCCTGTTGGCTACATGGATGCCTCCTTAGCAACCACATTAGCAACAACTAAAATCTGTAATATAAAAATTTCTATTCGTTGTTTTAGGTCGCTTTGCCGGTTTTTAAGGAAAAACAGTGTTTTTTGAACTGGTTTTACTTCTTTAGACATCCTGAAATGATATTTTAGGGCAAAAACCATTAGAATTAAAAAAAAATCTCGTTTAAAACGACTTATTTTGGCCTCGGACATCGTGCATAAGTGAACATTCGGGGCTTGGAAAAATAAAATCGTGCGATCTTGCAAAATCGACTCCTGGGCCATTACACACGACTACTGACAAGTGAAATTACCATAGGCAGTTCAAAATTTGAAATTCATGAAGGTATTTACGGTACAAACGATAGAATAAGAAAGTATAACTGTGTAACTGGAAGCGTATATATATACTTATAGTGTCGGTTGTTCGAAAGGCCTTTAGGTTAAACGGTGGATAAGCCAAAGTTTAAAATTGCTCTCATGCATCTTGTGAATGACTATAAATCTGCATCTTATGCATGCATTAAATGTGTACTTCCATTGACAATTAAGCTATTTATATCGAAATATTTCAGCTCATAAATATAAATGTAGTTTTGTTTTCCATTTTACACTTATCCACCGTTTAAGCTAAACGCCTTTCGAACAATCGGCCCCTGCATGCAAAAAAAGTACAAACTATCTTAAAACATTCGACTGACGTAGTGATGAAATTCCTCTCTATGCATTTGAAAAGCGGCATACTAACCAGCGTTTTCGTGTACAGTTTCCTGAATGCGTCTTCTCTTTGGTTTGACCAGTTGTGAAACATTCAAAGGTATCATAAGGTATACCATACGGTTGACGAAATGAATTGCCTGACTAAACACGATACTTTCTTCATTTGTAACATTTGTTTTTTGTACCTCCTCGGAAAGTGAATCCCAGTTGCGCATCTAAAAAAAGACACAAATCTGTCCGTCTGTATACATTTGTATACAAATATATATATAAACTATATCATGAACTATATATAAACTATTATATAAACTAAAACACGCTTGCCCCGTCTGGCACACCACAATACCTGTGACCTGTCTGATAATATCAAAACTTCTAAAAAGGAGCTTCTGGTATAATATATATCCGCAAGTAGATTATGAAGTGACTCTCATGGAATTGCTCAATGCAGGTATGCGTCTTGATGAAACAGCATATAAATTTGTGGAAGAATTTTTCAAAAGATCCAAGATCTCGATTCTAAGCTTATTCACCTTATTTTAATTGATTGTAAACATATTGCAATTCACCGTCAGGTGCTATAAACCTTCAATTATACTATCATATTATATATTACTGCAAAACGGTGGAATAGGGGTGTGCCGGAAATGGGAAATATCATAATTGCGAGGGCGTATCTATACCGAGGTACTACAATTTAAACATAAAAAAAATGATGAATCATCAATACAGTAAAACAACTATCAGAATAGTATATTGTTACAACAGAATAATCATCACACTGAGTGAAAATATGGAGTATGCCGCATAAGCTGTTAAAGTTTAAAGAAATTTGGTGCACGCGTTGGCAAACGTAAGATCTTTAAAACTTAGGTATTCTAACGTTTTTGAAGCAAAAAAAAAATGGGAAGAACCTTAAACAAAAATTTCAGCTTCAGTTCAGGTCAAGTTAATTAGACAAAGCTTTAAGGGAATTTCTGGCTGCGAGTGCCCAAAATTTCTTCAAACTTTGATAGCTTGTGCAGCACATGCATATACTCCGTATTTTTAGATTTAACGCGAATTTCTTGAAACACCCCGTATTAAATAAAACGTCCGGCAAAGACGCGCATGTTTTGACAAAAAACTATCGTGTTTATTGTTAAATTGAACCGCGATAAAGCCCTACAAAAATGCACCATTTAATCGTCCACCTCATGTTTGAAAATTTTGACAAATTGGACTCGTGTAATTTTGGAAAGCTTTTCAAACATCATTGGAACATTAATCCCAAATTCTACTGCGGTGGCCGTCTTCTTCAAAAACAACTATCGTACCTGTGTAGCAGCGATATCTAGAGCTTCGTTATTCACTCCCAATTCCCGATCAATGTTTTCCTGTTGATAAACACCCGACTGTGTAATCACAACAACATCATGTTTATGCACTGGTGGACTGTGAAGGTGCTGTGTCATACTAGTCCTTGACGTACGTGGCGTTGAAAGGCGTTCAAACAAGCCTGCATTATTCGCGAATACTAAAATAAATTGAAGATTATGGCCATAAATAATTGGAAAAGGAGCCAGCATGTGTTTCACCGAGGACGAGGTATAGGTATATGATTCATTCTAACATTCTTTTCGAGAGTAGAATTCTCATCATACCGCATCAATATTTATGCGTAGCAGAATATTTAAATTTATTTTGGTTGGCTGTAGTTCTAAATTAATATGACCTGGAGTTTACATAACGTAATCAATCCAATTGTTATTAGCAGAACCGATTCACTGGCTTCCACTGTAACCCTCTGTTTTCACTGAAAACTCTAACTTGAACTAAAGCAAACTGGTTGGTTAGTTCAACTAGTGATGCAAGGATAGCGTAAAGTTTCCATGCCCTGTAATAGCTAAGCAACTAGACAACCACAGTCCAAGTTATATTTGTTTAATAGAATGCTCGTAATTTATAACATAAGTTTATGAATTGCATCGATTCTCAAAGAATTATTCAATTTTTGTGCCCGGAATGTTTCAAGCAACACTCGTCGTTCCTCCTTTCCTTACATCATGAATATTGATCAAGGCCAGGCGGCACATGCGCTGTTGCAACGTTTAAGAAAAAATCGGGTGTTCCGGGGGGTAATTTCCTTTAAAACCAAACCCAAACCACGGAAAAGCAATGCTTCAAATTTTACAGTAACAGGCCAGACTCCTTAATATTTTTGTGAACTTAACAAAAGGGATAGAGAATTAATAAATAAAACAAGTTAAACTGACTTAATTAAAAACTTCACATTACTGATCATATACAACTTTACATTACTGATCATGAACCCCGGAAAGTTTACACAATGGCTGACTAACTGACCGACTTACTCGTTTGAATTTTCGCCACTCATTACAATACTGCAAAGTTTCTTTGAAAATTCGCACTAATAAACGAATGGTTGTGTAAACATACAGGGCCTAATAATAAATACACCTACACTTATCTGACGATTGTCTCTTCTTATTATTCGAACCATCATACAGCTTCTTTATATCTGTTTGCACGTCACTAAAGAAAGTTTCTTCCCAGAATTGAGCATTCTGCCAGATTGGATGGTCTTGAACACAGGTATAAGCAAACTGCATTACCCCGGGCGCCAAATTCTACAATTATAAAAGAGAAGGGATATCAAAACCAACTATATATAATAATTGAATGCCACGGGTATTGTGTGTTAGTACAAAATATGCAACTTACTCGACAAAATTCCGACGTTAATGGAAGCAAAGCGGAGGCAACAGCACCATCGTTCAAGCTTGCATCATCCTATTCAGATAAGACGGCCCATTTTATTCTAATATGTGGGATCAAATTCGAAATTTTCAACCACAAACTCTTCCAAACTCTGCTCTGAAAACTATCCCTGTTAAACTAAGGGTTAAACGTATGCAAATCTCCCTATTTACCTGTAACGCACAGTTCATTAACGTAATAACAAGATTAAATTGATCATGTTCAAGCACAGCTCTATGCTGTTCTGAACGTGCTGCCAGCTCTTGGCATAACGCCAACTGCGCTCCTCTTGATTTTAAAGCTCTTTGGACCGATGGAAGTGCCTGAAAAATTCATGAAATGTGAGTATTAATAACCATCTTTATTATATGGCACGCGCTCTTGTGACTAATGGAATCCCCCAGTATTAGACCGTTGCCGTAGTAACGGTCCAACTCTCATATTTCTGAACAAAAACAAGCAGCTTGCACTTTTAATTTTGACACGAAAAATATCGACGAAAAATGGACGAAGAAGAGCACCACCCGGACGAATTTTACTATCAAGAAGATCTTGGCGTATCGAATGATTTCATGTCCGAACAATGTAGCAAAATAGCGAAATTTCCTTCATTTACATTGTGAATTGTCGTTAAAAATCGTTCCGTGTAACATCAGCTTTATGTTCCTATACAACTGTGGACATAATATTTTGTTATTTGGAACATGTGAATATTATACCTATTCATCGTATTATTCTTATTTAACGAGTAAAAAACAAAGTTTTGGAAGCCACTTCAGTGCTTGCTTTGCTTGCTTGGCGACTGACTGGCTGGCGAAAGAGTCGGCAAGAATGCTGCAGCGCGTTGTATAAAAAAATTAAGTAAATACTGTATGCCATATAATAAATCTCTCATTAACCGAATACGTTCGGTCCGTACTGGAAAAATATCAGACCTCGGTCTTTTATGTACGGACCTCACTATCGCTCGGTTGGTACTGTCAAGACCTCGGTCTGATATTTTTCTAATATGGACCTCAAATTCGGTTAATAAGTGGTATATAGAAAAATATTTTTATACCAAATGGGAATAATATTTAGGACGAGTGAATAACAATGGCTGATAACACAATGATATATATATATATATATATATATATATATATATATATATATATATATATATATATATATATATATATATATATATATATATATATATACATACACATTTAAGAAAAAGAAAACATTTTCCGTGCTTCTATACAGTTATAGAAACACGCGTGGGAGTTTGGGAGAACGAGAAATAATCAGTGGGAAAACGAGCTCGTATAGGGCGAGTTTTTCCACGTTATTTCGAGGAAAAAACGTTTTCTATTTCTTTTATAATATAACTCAATAAAAAGACTTTTTTACAAATATTATAATTCAATTCAATTACAAATGCTCATTACATTACTTCGCTTGACAAGTTAGGCGGGAAAATTCCCGTGTTTCTATACAGTTATAGAAACACGCTTCTCGACCAATCAGCACGCGCGTACTATAAATGTTATATCATAAATATATATATATATATATATATATATATATATATATATATATATATATCACTTTTCACTTGTTTCTTTATTATTATAATATTGTTCACTTTATTATGACATTTAAGAAATTTTCACGACTGATTTCTCATAAAATTAACGTATGTAGTAAAATCACGTGACCGATATTTACGTATTTATATATATTTCCATATGACAACCTTTTTGATAACGACTGTATATATATATATATATATATATATATATATAACGCTGGCCGCAGATAGATAGATAGATAGATACTTGAAGTCTAATTAGAATTGCATATGATTACATTTGCATGGGATTTCAATCATATTACACAACATATGCAATTCTAATTAGATTTCGGGTATCTATCTATATATCTATCTGCGGCCAACGTTTTTGCAAACGGGTGTATATATATATTATATATATATATTAATATTATATATATATACATATATATATATATATATATATATATATATATATATAATATATATATTATATATATATATATATATACATATACCGATATACCGGGTGGCGCTAAAAAAAGGTTAACCTGTTTGATTGAGTATAACTTCAAAACTAAAACGTCTGTTACACTGAAATAACTTTCTTTAGCTTCGTGAATGTCTAACTTAAAATTTGGTATATACCATGCGTATTTTGATACAATATTCCCCGAGATATCAGCGTTTTACTTTTAATACGTATTTTTGAAAAGTATACAAAAATTAGTCAAAAATGGCATATTAAATAAGAAAAGATAATGTTCGTTTTCAACTTTTTTCCTGATATGACTTCTTGAGCATTGTTAACCCTGGCATATTCTGTGAAAACTCAAACACGCTAGCTGTTGTAGCTATCGTTAAACGAGGCATATTAAGAAAAGAAGAAGCAGAATTCATGCGAGATTGTTTGTTAAATTTGGTAGCGAGCTACCGAACGAATTTTATCCCCCATGCGACATGAAACATTTAGAACAAAGTCCAAACCAAAATAGATAATTTTTGTTTTAACGCTTTCCAACATGTCATTACACAGAAAATTAAAAACTTAATCCATCTGTCAAATGCTTCTAGTTAAACTTCATTGAAACAGACAGAATACGTGCCATAAAATACTAGGATTTGTTAACTCACTTTAATATGCCATTTTTACACTTTTGGAAAATGCATACTTAAATTGAAACTGCGATATCTCAGTCAAAATTGCATGAAAAACCTCATGCTATATATCAAAATTTAAGTTAGACATTAGAGAATATAAAAATCATAATTTTAGTGCAATAGTTCCTTTAATTTTGAAATATATCTGTCATGTGAATAAAATTGAGGTGTCTTTCAGTTGTCTCTTTATAGCGGTGGAAAGCAAAGCTGCATCCACAAATTACCATATAGCACAAATGATAACCTGACCTTGAATAAAAACGATTGGTATTGTTTATGACATTCTTACCTTTCGCGCCTCTGATATCTTGTTTTCAAATATATACGCCACGCAGTCGTGCAATACTTCTAACTTTCGAATATTGATATAATGCCGGGTTTGAAAACTAAACTCTCCTGACCCATACGGAACTTTGTCATACGATAACTGGGTTGTCTTGCACGTTGCAGAGTTACTGTGATCTTGGTCGTCTACCAAATACTTTTCAATAACAGAGGAATCAAGCATGGGGAATGTAGATGGTGGGTCGTCATTTATATTTGGTATTAAAGGTGGCATGTCATCTTCTCGGGAACAATTAGACTCCTGAAAACAAACCACAAGGCAACAAATGTAGACAAATGTTTATACCTCGGTAATTCAACTTCGAATTACATTTTTTAGAATGTACTATAGGTTTCAGTAATACATGTATACATACGTACGCTATCATACAGCCGTTTGGCAATCTGTTGAACATTCGACGTTATTTCAGCGTCGAGACCCAATTCACTTTTCAAAGTTTCATCAATGCTTGCTACAAGCTTTGGAGAAAATGGTAAATACTAGCTTAGATAACTAGATATGTATTTTAGAATGTTACATGGAATATATTATTGCCTCACCTCGTCAAATAGATCACATGTTCGGTGCGGAGGACCTCGATCAGTTATTAACTGGTTAAAACTGATGCTATCTAAAACCTTGTAAAAAATATGCATACGCATGTGTGTCAAGTTCATTGCCGTTTCAGAAATTCAATTAATCGACCTATCTCCTGAAATCTTTTGAATGTGTGAAATTTAGTCAAAAAGTTAAGAAATATACGCCAGCAACAAATGAATTGAATGAATCAAATGAATTATTCTTAAAATTTGTGATATCATCATGATGTCATTTTGGTCCATATAATTAAACTTCTGCAAATGATTTAATGGAAAAATCCAAGGTGTACTTATCGGGCATAAATAAAATACAAGATTAAATCCTGCCGGACAACCATGGAGAGTTTCATTTAAATGTAATGATTTTATGTATTCCTTCGATTCCTTGAACTTTATATCACAATGTATTCTATGAACTATATATAAAAAGCGTTCAGTAACACTTCAGTTTATTAAACAAACCTTGTTAAAAAAATCATCTCCAAAAACTCCTCTTTTTTCCATAAATGTTCCCTAACATATGAAAAGTAGAAGCATTCCAATATTATATACAATGTCTGCATGTCATTGCCAAACTTAATAGACCTTTTTCATAATAACGTCAAACGCGGAAAGTCTGATGTTACACGAAGTTTGATTCGCTTGATAGTTTTGTGGAGTCAATCAAATTTTGTATCAGATCAGACTTTCCGCGTTTGACGTCATTATAAGAAAGGTCTATTGAGAAATGTCTCAATGTGGACGTCTTATATGACTATCAGCTATATATGCTTAGATTAAATTTATACAAGTCGAGAATAGCTATATATGCTTCTCGCCATTCCGAACATATACCAAATTATACACAATGATGGCACTCTAAAATGCCTACATAATAAACACACGCAAGAGATAAATTAGTACTTTACATTGCAAATGAAACGCGAGCTGATAATGTATGCTATATACCTTATGAAATGTGATGACCGGTTTAGGATGAATACGAATGACTTTTAAACATGATCTGTACCCTGAAAATATTTGAGCGAACAGACGCATAAAAATTGCACGGATTTCTTTATCCTAAAAAATAAAATACAAACAGTAATTATTTTGCCTTGTAGGAATGACACCTAACTCTGCACATCAAGTTCCCAGGGCCTCTTGGGACTTTATATGGGGGCGAGAGGAGAGAAGAGGAAAGGCCCTGGGATCGGCCGTTCAAAATACCCACATTTCGTGGGTATTTTGAATTAGCATAATTTATCATTAAATTTTGCGCAATATTTTCAAAATGGCGGCGTCACATAGAACTATAATATGGTCGCACTTAGGCATATTGGAATTGTACTATTTCGGAATAATTACAAAATATTCCACTAATTACATAAATTAGGAAAAATCATTTAACCATGCAGTCAGAAGCGGGCCAAGCGGCTGTCCGATCCCAGGGCCTTTTACCCCAACCCAGAATGAAGGAAAATGGCCCTGAGAACGAGGTTGTCTACACATGCATTTAACTTTCACAGCAAATTGCATGCTACAACAACTGCCTAAATTAGACAAAAACGCTTTTAAACGTTTCGATCTAATGGCGTTTGTCAGGAGTTATATTCTTGTCTATTTTATAGCTGTCATGCACGTTGTTTTATATAGTTATTTTGGCTATACATGCATTTAATTCACAAAAATAAAGAATGCATGCAGTATATGTCACAGCGGATTTGGTCTACGGTCAGTTGGTCCTTTGCCAAGAGAGTATATGAAAGAAAGGGACGACACGTTTTGTATAGTCAACAACTTTTAAAGCAAAATTGTAGGTTGTCATGCATGAAGGCCAACAGTTGCAACCAAAACAATTAACGTCGCGGAAAAATGGCACATTCATGAAATACGCGTCCGTGTCTGAAATTCATTCGTTGCATGCAACCTTGCCTTTGATAATTATACCTGCAAATGTACGGGTGATGGGTTGACCAACGGTGGGAAAGTGAGATCAGACACGACTAAATTGGGATTGAGGACCTGTAATGAAAGATATTATCAGAAAATAGATATATGCTAATTACGTTATATCCTATTGTCAATTTTCTTATACAAATTGGCCACATGCATGGACGCCTGGGATTTAGAGGGCTTGTTAATGTTATTCATGCAGAAAAATTGACACATGCATATACATCAGCTAAAAAGAATTCTTTGCATGGCGCAATGCATTTGATTAATTAAAGATGTGCCAAAACCATGGAGTTCTGTCTTATATATACATAAAAACCTGCGGCACAAGAGAGCTAGTAGCTGAGCTAAAGGTTACTCGTGCCTGTTAGTTCTGTGAATAACTCGCCGTGTGCGAGTACATTTCACTGAGTTTTACGATTCACGCAATCTTTTATCAAACATGCTTAATATTTTTGGCCACGCGAGGCGTAAAACTCTCCTTAATTCTCTTCCCCTCGCGTCGGGGCTTTTCCCTCTTTCTTTGTTCTAGTTTGCAGGACAATTACACGCACCCGGGTAGGTGAGTTCTCTTTAGGTTCGGTAAGTTTTTTGTTTGTGCGTGTATATTATCTCCACTCGGATTCACCGCTGAGAATTGCGTGTGATCATGGAATGGACAGGGTACCGTTTAGGTCCACATGCTCCTACGTATCACCGCAATTAACTTAGATCGCATCGTCTAGCTCGATTGCTTCGTTTCCGTCGATCGCATTGCCGTGTTAAATAGATAGATAGTTTCATAGTTCACACACATTGCAGTTACAAGGACTGAATTACGTAGTAATTACAGGTGATAGTAGGCTAAAAATGTTGTAAATATTTACAATAATTGAGCTAGTATGGCAGTAAAAAATTATAATTTAGTATACACCCGACTATTTAAAAGTTATTCTGCGAACTCGAGTCGTATATGAGCTGATAGCCGACGAGGCGCGTAGCGCCGAGTTGGCTATCGGCCATATACGACGAGAGTAACTGTTTTTTATATTCACAAACTTTGTCGCCCTTTCGGTGCATTTTGGTGTTCTATTATATCAACTAGGCTTGGATTTCTATTTCACTCAACTCCCCAAATCTTCCCGCCATTTTGTTTACTTTCTCTACTAGACAGATATGAGCTAATATCTGTCTAGTAGCCAACCAATGAAATTGCAGCATACCTCATATCTGGCGCTTGTGAATATAATAATGTCTTTTACAAATCCTACATTCTGATTGGCTACTCAACCATTGTCTATTCGTGATGGTAGACGTTTGGGGAAAATTCACTCGCGCGACCGTATAAAATTGAATTAATTAAATTATTTTTCGGTGTAATTGCGGTGTATCGATTATTGTCTCGAAATTAATATATCTAGGTACAGAGTGTATACTCAGGCTTCGCCTTCGTTGACTATTCGCTCATAGACAACTCGGACTCGTTGTCTAATAGTTAAATAGTATATAGATTATAAAACGTTACAATATCATATATAGTTATAAAATTTACAATATATAGTATTCAGATATAGATTAAAAATTTAAATTATTTATTTATTTGGGCAACTACTAACAATAAAAGAGTTTTTGAAACGGTCTGTAAAAAATTTGGGAATATAAGAATGTTTCTCCGTACGCAACTCGTACGTTAATGGAGGTTCCGATCTACACATCAAATGGTTCAATTTGTGGCTTCGATTGACTAAGATCTGGTCAAAAAGTTTCTTACAGGCAGATTCCCTTCGTGCGTGTGTTTCCAACCCACTTTCGATCAATCCATTATTATAATGTGCGGACGGGTAAATAATTCGTAGAAATTGGTTTTGGACACGTTTAATTTCACCACTAAAGTATTTTGGTAGTGCATAATGAAACACTGTCGATGCGTATTCCAAAATAGGGGGAATACAAGTGGAATACAAGTGGAATAGAACTGTAGGATGTCCTTTTCAGGTACTCTTGCACGCTTTAATTGAATTAAAAATATTTCCGTTTGGAGGATTTTAAAATAATGTTGTTGACGTGTTTGCTCCACTTCAAGGTTGGCGTGATGGTAAGACCAAGTAATTTCGCCTCTTCTACAACTTCTAAGAGTTCCCCGTTGACTTCAATTGGGGGTAATTAACTCCCTATTTTTTTAAAATCAATACGCAGTTCTTTACACTTTTTCTTGTAAAGGCGAAAGTGATTTGCCTCAGACCATTTCTGAATATCCGTGAATGCATTCTTGTTGTTACTTGGTGCGAATTTCTGGACGGATTCCGATATTGTGACATCGTCTACAAATTTGAATTGATCATCAACACTGGTGGTACTTAAGTCATTGATAATTAGAACAACAAGCCAGGGACGAAGTTTTGTTCGCTGCGGAACACCAGCAGGGACATTCCCCCATTCTGAAAAGCAGCAGTCTTCTCCAAGTTTGACTCGTTAATTGTTGCCTGTTGGTCAGGAAATCTGCTATCCAATTAATTTCAGAGCTCATGATGTCTAGGGATTTCAATCTATCCAGGATGATGGTATGGTGAGCAAGGTCAAACGCCTTTTGATAATCAAATAATACGACTTTAATCGAGGCTCCTGACCCATCTGTTGCTTCCTTCCAGGATTGAGCATTCTTGAAATGGCTGCCAAAAGGTTTAGCGGCTTCGCAAAACACATGATCTAGTTAGACGCTATTGTAAGTATCGTGCGCGATTGAACCCTCTCTGCTGCGGGAAAGAGCCTCGACTATCTTTGAGATCGTTAAAGTATATATCATTATATACAGTCGAAGTTTCAGTCAAGTATAATTAGTACATAAATGTTTATAATCATGAGTAGTTGCCGTTCTTTCGCCGGTATATAAACAGAATAAATTATATATTTATCCGCATCGGTTAACCACACTATTTACGCCTCTTTTAGTGGTAAACTCTTCGTGTGAGCTTTTGTGACGACGTTGTTACAACATTGTATACAGCGCTTGCTGTGGACTGTTGTAATGAGTATTTTTTCCGGGTCGCTACTTCTCTCTTTGATAAAAGCTCCAAAACGTCCCTTTCATTTAATATATTTCATATACCCTTAACATTTTCCTAGCGTGTGTTTAATATATAATCTCATATATACGACCTTGCTTATAAAAAAAGCGATCGTCAATTTCGCCAATGTTTTGTTTATTTTTTATTTGAACAAAACTATTATTTTAGTTGAACAAAAGTTTTTTGTGTTGGCTTTTGGACTGTGTATGGTTTGACAGTAAAAAATACCGACATATTACAAGGAACAACTCAATAACATTTGTCATTTTACACGAAGTATTCTGATTGGCTGTGCCTGAAAATGTAAACAAATATGCCAACTAGTTTAAAACGAAATTCCTCCTTTTTTTTTCGGACGACTTCCGCGATATTTTTAATTTGCTTTCTTTGCATTTTTTAAGAAATAAGCGCTCGTGCCAGGCCTTTGATGCATCACACGCATTTTGCGCGATTAATTAGACCCTTGACGTCGCATCTGGGGCCACTAAAAATACTCTTCTATATGTTGTGAATTGACTGAACCTGCATTTTATGCATTAAATATGTAATTCCATTGAGCTATTATTGAACAGATGTACTTCCATTTAGCTAAATCAAGCTATACATCGAAATATTTCAGCTCATTTGTCCAATAAATAACATTTGTTTTCCGTTCTGAACTTATGCGCCGTTTAAGCTAAACGCCTTTCGAACAACCGCCCCCTGAAGGACAAATTAACGTAGTATAAATTTTGCATAAGATACAGAAATATTTACTGGTGCATGTGTGAAACTATAACTGGTGCACGCATAACGAATATTTTTATTGAAGCAAGGAAACATCTGGAGCCTGGAGGAATTCTTGTCATGTTAATATACGACATATTAAAACCATAATGTTCTTGAACTTTTGCATGTTTAATTCATAATCAAATCATTCATTTGTAGAAAATACCGCTTGAATTGCACTGATGAAGGCCCGGGTTAACGGACCGAAAGGTTCACGCGCGCTGTTTTTTTACACATTGATAATTTTAATTCCCCAAATCTTATTTCGCCTTGCGCCATGTCGCAGCAACAGAACCGCATAGTTGTCGGATGAGTTAACTCTTAATTCAGGGGGAAAATCCACTTCTTCACAAGAACTTAACACACTAGGGAGGTCTAAATTAAATTCCCATCACGCATACACTACAATATCGTAAACATTACATATAGACATACCAATGTTAATGCATGTCTTGTCCTGGATAAATATGGTTCTGGAATGGAACATAAATTGACAGATTCCGGTATACTGACATGTCCACCGTCTAGATCAACCAAAATAACATCATTCTAAAAAATAATGTCAATATACCATTAATAATTCCACAATTCAGTATACCATGCAATTAATGCCAAAATCATACGAATATAGTTATTATCAACCGACCGGGTATACGAGTATGATTTTGGCAACTTAATTCTGTTATTAAAAGATTCAATTTATTGAACTTTAACATAATTATTAAATTTTTATCACAACCTTCCTTGGTAAATAGTACAATTTGAATGTATTTGCATATACTATAGACTCAAATCTCACTCCTCTTCGAGGCTTCGAGGCATGATCCCGCTTATTAACCGAGATGTTTACATGATTCTGCTTAACTGAGATGTTTACATAATCCTGCTTAACAGAGATTAAACGAAGCGTAAGAAGACTTTGGGGTACTGAATATATATATTAATCTATAATATTTAATCTAATATTCATTTATTCAATTATAAAATAGTTTAGTTGCAATATAAATATAGATGCCTTGCGAACCTAAATGTTGTTCGATCGCGAATTTTAGAAGCACATCGTACTTTAAAAAGTATAGAAGTTCAATTGTTCTAAAGTGTAAATAAGCCGCATGATACGTTCACTTTGTCTTTGGCTACATGTATTAAATATATTCTGACCCCAATTAAATGTAAACTTAATCGAACAGCATCAAAAAAGGTTTACTGGAGGAATTGCCGTATCATACGAGCGAAATCGAATCGCGCATCGGAAAATTAGACAAAGCTGTGCACCACAAGTCTTGAGAGACAAAACTGGGACGTAATACGGTCACATACACATTTCAAATACTAGTACATTTCGCGCCAAGCACACTTGCGAGGACGAAAAAAAAAACATAAAAAAAACCAAGGCGATATATATATATATACTAAATTGTTTAGCAACTAAACTGCTTAAATAAATGAATATATGTATATATATATATATATATATATATATATATATATATATTATATATTAATATATATATATATATATATATATATATATATAAAGATAAAATAAAAAACTTGGTTTACTTCATAAGATTTTATTCACTACAAACTTGTTTCGTATGACAAGCAACGCTTGCCACACTCATCAGGTGAATTTAAACTTTATATAATTTAAATAAATTCACCTGATGAGTGTGGCAAGCGTTGCTTGTCATACGAAACAAGTTTGTAGTGAATAAAATCTTATGAAGTAAACCAAGTTTATTTTATTTTATCTTTATACTAGCTCTATACTTTGGTATATCGAGCACTCTACTCATATATGATTCTAAATACATATTTGATATATATATATATATTATAATATATATATATATATATATATATATATATATATATATAATGTGAACTTACCACCTCGGGTATATTGGTTTTATAGTTTGTATGCACACCCATTACAAAAGGTGTTGGAGCATTTATAAAGTCCAGCAAGGCTGACGGCAATATTGGTATATACACATAGCTAAACAAACAGGAAAAATAGCTTTAGTGTCACATTGATTAGGTAATGTTTCATGTGCCGCATATTGTAAGCTATAATATTAGAGTAAGGTTACGTGTTAAGAAACATTTGCATGATATCGAGAATTATCAAGGCCGAGATTGTGTTTTCCACCGAAGCCTGAGGAACTACATGCAGCGTGTACTGTACTTGCAGCGTGCAATAATATACTTGGGAACTACAGCGTGCAATAATAACTTGGGAACTACAGCATGCAATAATAACTTGGGAACTACAGCATGCAATAATAACATGGAAACTACAGCTTGCAATAATAACTTGGGAACCACAGCATGCAATAATAACTTGGGAAATGGGAACTGCAGCGTGTAATAATATAACTTGGGAACTACAGCATGCATGCAATAATAACTTGGGAACTACAGCATGCAATAATAACTTGGGAACTACAGCATGCAATAATAACATGGGAACTACAGCTTGGAATAATAACTTGGAAACTACAGCGTGTAATCATAACTTGGGAACTACAGCGTGTAATAATAACTTGAAAACTAGTTCCTAACTTATTATTGCATGCACGCTGTAGTTCCCAAGTTATTATGCACTTAACACTTTTTTTGGACCGAACTTTCAGCACCTGAAACAACTGGTCCGCCTCAAAATATTACTCGAGGCAATTCGGCCAAGAATAAAATTTAAATGTTCAATCATGCACTAACGAGAATAAAATTTGAATATTTAATAATAGTATTTATTATTCATTTAAAAGAATTCACAGCCTCTGATTTGCTAATAGCAATGTGTGAAATCGTCATGTCCAACGTGTGACGTTATAACGCGTGATACGACTTTTTTCCTGCACTTTACTACGTCATAACGTGTGATAAATAGTCGTACCCTACGTTATGACGTCACATCAATGCCAAAAACATCAACGTCCCAAAGGAGCAGAAATGTGAAATCGACACAAATTCAAGCGAACAATTCAAAATTGTAATGTTCATTCTTCTAAATGAATAATAAAACAATTATTGAATTCGGTTTTCACATGATATGATGAATTATCAAGCCTTAGTTTATGTCATTTTAATACACAATCTTCGTGCATTAGCCTAACTACTCACGCGATTGGTCAAAATCAATCACGCGGTTTACTTCAGAATCCGCGTTCCTTGAGATCATGAGAATCATAACTTGTTCGCAGTAACCCATGAAAATCATGGTTTATTCGCAATAACCCATGAAAATCATGGTTTATTCAAAAATGACAGCCTGCAACGAAGCTTGGTTCTTCAATGCAGCAATTACAGTAGTGAACTGAGATTGTATATAAAAAATGTTAGAGACTTTATGTTCGTGTTTTGTTTACAAATAAACGCACTTGCTGACCATACAATGACCTCGAAATTTCATGTTCATTGTATGGTCGCAAGTGCTTTTATTTGTGAACAAAACTCTCACAACAGTTTCTAACCTTCAGCCTTCGGCTTCGGTCGATAACCAGAAACTTCGGCTTGATAATTCTTGATATCATGTCCAGCCTCATTCAATCATTGTTATACCTCTACTACCGTATACTCCATATCACATATGGCTTCTGACCTAATACATTGATTGTTTACTGTTGAAAAAAAATTTCGTGATTTCTGGCCATGAAAGGTGTAAATAACTAAATGCATCAACTTGAATTGAATGTGCATGTTTAAATTATGCTTATATTATAAATATGTTTATGTCATACCTAAATTTTAGAGGATATAAAATGGCGAGAAGACCAAGGGAAGCATTGGTGAGCGATGAATAACTGCTAGAAAACAGAAGCACTTTGTTCTCTGTAACCAATGCGCAGAACAACGAAAGCACGTTGTGCATACCTACAGAAAAGCAATAAATAGTATTATTATCACTTCCTTAATAACGGATTTAAAACAGATTAAAATCAACGTTAGCAATATTTGAGGTATTTATATTATGCAATTTAGTCAAATTCTTTCATTTGATGGCCTTCATCTCTGCTTGATGTAAATCTAATTTTTTATGCATGCCATGCAGGTTTCTAAAATTTATACAGTAACATTATAGCCGAGATATAAAGTTCCAATTTGCAGCTGAGTATGTTATCAAGAACAATCAATGCAGTAGCATGTTAGTAGTATGTGAGTCGTCTGTGAGAATCCCGTGCATAGACGTCATGCATCATTAGACGGAGAACTGGTGACTGGCTATACTGCAAAAAAGTCTATTAAAGTGCTTTGCAATCGTGACTAATAATTTTCAGAATGTTTTAGTCACCCCTTGTTAAGACCGGCAATTTGCCTAAGCAAGGGGTGTTTGAAACTTAGAAGTCAATATTTCGGTGAATTTGAACGTTTGAGTCTTAAAAGTTTCAGCACGTACTACAATTATTATACTATAAAGTTCTTTTCAGCTGTATATTCAGATTTCCTGTCAAATTTTGACTCTATAACATCACACACAAGCCTTCATATAACACCTAAGGCCAAATTAAAAATTGTGGAAACTGGGAACAATGGGCAGGGAATATCAGGATTTTTAAAAAATTACAGTTGGCAACACTGATTCTAGTAAACACAGCATATCAAAATTTACCAATGTTGACATTATTTCCACTCAAAAACTTATTTGGAAAGAAACCTCTGTACATTAAATTGAAATGGACGGTAAGTATTATCTTTCTTTTCATGTTAAGATTAAAAGAAATTATTTTGTGTATTAACCTGAATTCCTCAAACACATAAAAAGTTACCTAACCACAATGCCACAATTCTAAAGAAAGGCTGCAACAACACTTTAAATATATTACCAAGAAGTCGAAAAACATTAGCCACAGATTTTCCAGTGATTGGAACTTCATCCCAGTGTGGTGGACTAAGAGTTTTCTTTTCCCCTATCCCAATAGAGAATGTAACTGCATCAGAACCAACAGAGGGGACATGAACAAAACCAAGAACTGAGCCAATAATCTTTTCGAGATTTGCATCCCCATTCAACCATGATGTATAAATTGTCACAAGACAACTCTAATGAAAAAATACATAGAAGATATGTTGTAACTTCTTGCAAATAAGTGTGTGAAAGTTTTAAACTTTCCTTGTTCACAAACATACATGCAAAGTTCAATTAACTTCAGAATATTTTAACAAAAGTGGTATAAAATAAACTGTAAGGTACTGTTTGGGGACAGGCACATATTTTTAACACATTTGTATAAATTAAAAGTAGATAAATCAGTAGAATATAAAGTTTGAAAATACCTTTAAGATATCAAAGTAGGTAAATCTTGAGACAAGACAAAGACACTTTGGATAATACGCTTCCATCTGCACATCCTTCTTTGATATTGGTGAACTATTACTTGTATGAGTTGTATCACCAGAAACATTCATGGCATTGTCAAAGTCATCTCCCTTTCTTACAAGTGTAAAAGGTTCATAGAATGACAAACATGCTACATAACTCCTGGTACCAGCCATATCTGTCAGTACTGACACATAAAATGTTGATGGTTTGCTGTAATAGGATATCTCCCAACCCCCAGGTTGGCAGAACTAGGAAAAAAATATATCCTTTTTCAAGAACATGTTATTCCCTTTTAGCTTTTTACTTCAGGAAAATATCAAATGCATAGTATAACCTTTGGTTACATCTTGCTCAATCAATATTAAGGTTGAAATGACATTTGATGAAATTTCTAGGTAAATTATATCTATATCTGTTGAGAACGTTTTGGAGACAGCTGCCAAAATGCGAACCTTACAAGGATATGACTCAATACTGTATGAATCACACACCACTGAAAGAAGACAGGTCAGTAGCCTCCAAAATATTACACTGGATATATAGTGTTACTGTACAAGTTACTTTATTCACTATATTCACCATATTTTATGCATATATGTATGGTACTGAAAACAAAAATTTGCTTATGTAACTAGTTTTAAAATTTAAAAACTTAACATTTTGAAATTTAACCATGGTTGAAACTCATAGGCAAAAATCTGTGTGAATAAGAGATTTAGTGAAAATAGTGAACAGCTATTAAACTTGGTAGGTTGGAAGAAATAGGGTTTTCACTATTATGCTATATTGATGATAGTAAAAATTTCAAAGATTACTTCAGAACCCACGGTAGCAAGATATGAATACACACTGATAAACCTGTAAGTTATACATATAAAAAAACATTGAACATGATTTTGTCTTATAAACTCATTTTTAAATTACCATTTCAATTCCTTCAGGGAAGGTAACATCCTTTCTGTCTTGAGAAGGAAAACGTTCGAGCACCTTACCCACTAACTCCTGGCCATCTATAAGGGGATGAATTCATTGGTTTTCAAGTGCAAAATAAAAGTTTCAAAACATAAACATACACTTGGATGACTGGTAGTAAAAATCAATAAAATAAACTCCCGATAAAATTAATTTAACAAATACCCATGTTATTAAAAAAAGTGATATACACCTGTTGAACTATCCTTGAGTATGCCAATAACGGCAAAGTAATCTGCCAAACGAGACATAACGAAGCCCTACCCATCACCTTTGATCGCATAAGCCGCCATATTGCTATAACAAACCAACCTGACGTGACGTCACTTGTCAATTGACAAACTCACTGAGCTATACTGTTATTACTGGAGGAATAATAATTTTTCTTCTAAAACTTTCCCCCAGAAAACCTGGCCAACCCAACTCTTAACAGCGAAGGTCAATTAGAACTACCTTGTTTCCTTGTTTCATGTTACTTTAATGCATGAATTTGACTTTCACAGAACAAGAACAAACACTATTTTTAAAGAATGGGATAGTTTTATACTCTAAAATCGATCCTTTAACAGATATTTAACGTAATGAACTATTGGCCTGGTAATGCTGGTATCTATTGTTTTCGTATTACTAGGCAAGTTGTTCGAGTAAAAAAAGAGTTTAATGAATGTTCGGTTACCATAATTACGAATACAAGAAAGGCCTATCACGATGGAAAAGGGCGGATTTTTATAAACACAATAAATAAATTTAACCGTTGTAATGATGAAATCAGGAGCACAACTACAGGGGGATTTTGGGGGGTGTGACAATGGTACATTCTCTTGAAATGATACATTCGTCGGGCAACGATGGCTGGCGAATGTTTGGAAGATTTCCTTGTTCTGGCAGCCGAAAAGGACTTAGCTGAAAAGATTGACTTCAAGTAAGTTTTGCCGGATAGAACGGCTTTATAATGTATAATAAACTATAAAATCTGATCGCAGGTGAGAAAAACGTTACTAAAATATAAACCTCTACCTGAAAAAGCTATTAGTTTCAGTTAAGTGACCACTGGCAGTCTGGCCGCACTCTGTTCGTTGGGCAAAATAACGCTACCCTCCCCCCCCCCCCAAACTAGAACAATTAAAATTCGTGCAATCGTAATAGTTTGACAAGCTATTAATTTAAATATTCTACGATCTATCTCCGAAAAACTGTCGCTTTTTCACTTGGGTTGAACGAAATACATTTTTTTATGAAAATTTTGTCAAGTTAACTATATTAATATATGAAACAGTTTTGAAATTGAAGTTAAAAACTTACAAACAATAGAAAATGTACACCATTTTTCCACTTGATTCAATTGATTGCAGTTGACCCACTGAGTGGGTTGACAACAAAATGTTACATGAAAATTCTGCATAAAATTGGATACAGCCGTACAGACGCCAGAGTCCTTATTTAATTGTCTGGCTTTATCGATAGTATCTTCATGACAGAGCTGAAACAGTAAAATTTGGCAACAAGTACGACTCGGATATTGAGTTGAGGCCAGGGAATATTTCCCCATGGTAATGACATTACATTATCATTTTTTTTTCAAAGTGGAAGTGTGGAACCATGTGCCATTGAAGATGTATTTGCATGTCGATTTTTAGAACGGTTTTCTGAATATGTCAATTCCCCATTAGGAGATTGCAGCTTCGCATATTTATTTAAATAAATAAATGGAGCAGTGAGAAGTTGTCTGCTTTTTATTATACCTATATTCCTATCTTCTAATAAGTTAAGAAGCGGAAATTGTATCCCGATGGTGGATCCTTCTACTGGGGGCTGCATCGTTTTGTTTGGTGCCTATATACTTTTCCTATATATATATATAGGCTCTATATATATTATAATATATATATATATATATATATATATATATATATATATATATATATATACACTCATATTGACATTAAAAATTGGGATAAAAAATCCCTAGGATTAATTATAACGCACACATGAAAATTCCAGTAAACTTTAGTATATACATTTTATACACTTCCTAACGTTAACCAACTTCCCAAAGTTTATTTGCAAATATTAAGTATTGATTTTACATGTATAGAAAGGTGTGGAGGTAAAGTTTGATTAAAATTTGCATATCCTGTCAGTCAGGTTAGCAAAACGCAAATGAAGTTGGACGTTACTCGTTAGTTTGCTAATTTTTTATTGTATATTTTGTCACGTACTTTTTTGTTGCAGGTAGCTCATGGTTGATTAAACTTTAGAAAGCTTGAAGAAGAAACAACTAACCACTATCTTTCTCTCGATTTGTTTTTTGGGGGTGAAAATCCATAGCCGGGCAGGGTAAATTGCAATTTGCCCCTTCGCTAATACGCCATATATGTTAAAGAACTTAAAAGCCTATGGCTATGCAAAGGAAATTTGCACTTTATTTATGGTTGCATTGTAAAGAACACTTAAAATCACTCCCTTTGAATAATTTTGTTACCTTTTTTTAAAGATATAGCACTTTGTATGATATATGAATTACAGAGCTAGTAATGTTAAACAATCTGTTGTCTTGAAGATCAACTACTCAAAATATCATGTAACAATTATTCTTGTAAAAAGTGCATGTGTTAATCATAATACAGTGCGATATCATCAATTGTGTTATTTCGACATCTCACAAAGTTCAATATTTTGACAATGAAGAGGGTTAAAAAAATGTACAACAGATATTTTCATTTTAATTTTCTTTACAATTCTACCATAAAAATCAAGCGTGAAACTCAAACTGTTGCATACGCATCAAAACTGCATTAATAAACAAATAAAAAATGATGACGTTCCTGTGCACACGAGCGTCGTTTTCGAGCGTTTTCAAAATCGTTTTTGTCTATTTTATTGATCCAGCACTAGTGCACTAATTTGAATGACACAAGAAAATTGTTAAATATATATAACCACTTTGTTTTGTAATGTAAATTAGTGCACTAGTGCTGGATCCACCCATAGGCAGCCTGATATTCGTGATAATTTGAACGCAAGAAACTTTTCGGCAATTTGTCAACATGGTGTACACTTAGCCATTTCCGGCCAATCGAGCAGGGTACTGGCCTGGGTTTAGTCGCGAACCGCAAAGCAACTATGAAGTATGAACTATGGACTGTTTGGAGAGACAGGAAAATAATGTAGTCTGAAACACTGGTCTGAAATCATTTGTGTGATTTGTCCCTCCAAACAGTCCATAGATGCTTTTCGGTTCACGACTAGACCCAGTACCCTGCTCGATTAGGAAATAGCTAATTATTACTCCATGCTGATATTTGATAAATTGCCGAAAAATTTCTCGCGTTCAAATTATCAAGCATATTTGGGCTGCGTATGATCCACCCCTGTCAGCGCTGCCGAGTTCGGGATTTTATTCCGAGATCTCGGGATTTTTTAAAGCAGATGGGATTCTTTTCATCTTTTGAAATATTTGAAATATGGATTTTAAGTTTTACTCTCACAAGCAATGTGCAAAGGTGCAAAACATCCTTCTTCAACACGTGCATGAAAAAAAAATTTTCATTTTGACAACAAGTGTGAAAATAAGCCATAACACAAGAACGATGCTGCCGACTGTGGCCTGCTAGCCTCGTTTTAGTGTTAAGACTTATTTCCACATTTATTGGTCAAAATTAAAAATATTTTTTTATGCCTGTGTTGAAGCAGGGTGTTTTGCACCTTTGCAGGTGGCTCGTGAGAGTAAATATTGAAATCCATCCCAGTTAAGGAGGTTCTAAATTTAAAACGATAATGTTGTGACATAATTTTCGAAAGGGTCCATTGGCATTGCACTTTTAAAATAGTCTAGGCAGAACTGAATGTATGAATGTAAATATTTTGTTTGTAAGAAAACCTTGCCAATTCTTTTTGGCTTCTTTGTTAAAGAAAATCGCCCCTTAGCTGGCTTAACATGGCGAAATTACAACTCAAAGTTACTTGATAATTGACTACCATCATGCATTGCTAAGGCTAGCCTCGAAAGCTAAAAGGGGAATGGTCTATTCTACCATCCACTCTCGTCTTATATGGCATCGCCTTGTTGGCTAGCGAGCTCATGGTATAATTGTTAAATATAGCATTGTTTATATATAACCAAGGAGCAACGTAGCAGCGTCTTCAAACAACTTAACATCAAATGTGGTATAACAGCTGCCTATAATAGACAAAACACTTCTCGACGTTTCGACCTGAGGGCCTTCGTCAGGAGAGTTAGTCTTACTAACTCTCCTGACGAAGGCCCTCAGGTCGCAACGTCGAGAAGTGTTTTGTCTATTTTAGGCAGTTGTTATACCACATTTGATGCTAAAAAGCATTCTTTAAATTATAAAATAGTTGAATCTAGTGTTGATGTGGAATATATTATTCATGAAATATTAAAAGAATGCCTGTTAGACTTGTGAATAATAAGTGCCAAAAAATACCAACCAATACCAAACTATTTTGAAATTCAAAAAATGTGTAATGTGAATTTAAACATGACAAAAATACACTTCTCCTCTATTTGTACCACATGCAATTAGGCCATAACCAATTACTGGATGCCATACTACCACATTAGCTTTTAGGTTTGATGTGTTCTCATCTGTAGGCATACTAAATTTTAATGTAGCTGCTGGTAACTCTGTTGAAAAGTTAGTTTTCTTATATAGTTTAAAAATGTATGCCATAGGCATAGTCGTTGTGCTTTCTTGTTCATCTTGAAACAAGGACACCCTGTTTTCCCATGCTAGTCCAACTAAAAGGTGACAACTCAGAGGTGAGAAGCTCACACATAAAGAATTATGGTCAACTACTGTAGAGTATAAACAATGACCAATGCTACCCTTTTGCAAGGAAAATACACATACCATACACAATTCTGTATTGTTTTCCAATTTAACAACTAAGGCACTCAAAAATTGCCCATCTGCTGATATATCAGCTCCTAAATCATTAAACAATTTGCAGTTGTGTACTATCACATTCAAATTCCTTTGTTTAATATTTGGAATTCTAATCTCAGTAGCATCCCACCACTGTAACCTAACTAAATGCCCATTTTGGTTTAGTGTGCCAGTTTTCCTTCTACTGTGTTTAGGTACACCTTCTGTGATAACATGTTTAACAGTTGCTCTCATATTCTGCCTTTCAATATGAACAACAGAAGTTCTAATAGTCTGTGACATCTCTCTGACTTGACAATCCACTTTATCCCTTACACCATCACTAACAAGAGGACTAGTGTCATGTATGCCAGTTAATATGTGACTTCCAAATGCATCAAATTTAACAAGTCTGATTTTTTCATGTACTGATGCTGATTCTGCTATTGCAAATGGTTCATTCTGGTGCCAAGCCCAAAACAGCAGCTGGTTTCCTGTAGCAATTAATAGTACCATGTCAGTTGGATGAAAAGCAAGTGATGTAACGCTGAAGCAAGTACGCGAACTAATCAATTTATTTTCTCTCTCTTTCAAGTCCCAAACATTCACGATTCCTTTCAAGCAACCCGACGCAAGCAAATGTGGATATGAGGGGTGAAACACAACACACCAAGGAGAACGGGGATGGCCTTTTAGAGTATGCAGACAGCAACCAGATTTGACGTCGCAAATTCGCACGGTGTGGTCTCCGTGGCCCGACGCAACGGTTTCTCCATTAGGACTGAAAGCCATAAAAAACGTGCTCACAGCAGACTGTTGAAACTTGCAAGGAGTAGCCCGACGAGTGTGGGTTGTTTGGTATACGCCATACAACAGAATTGTGCGCTGTTCTTTATAGGAGAGACAATTCTGTTGCCGCTTTAACAAACACCAAGTAATATTTGATTCATAGGAACCACTAGGAGACTCTGAAGTATACATTTATAAAGTTCATACAAATATTATCTTTTTAAAAATTTTATTTGAAATTTTATTTGATTAATGTACTTTATAAACAAACTAATGATCGATGAGAATTGTGGGATAAATTAAATATAAAAATAGGTTAAATATATAAAATAATAACAAGTAATCATGGCGGCCTCGTGGCCTAATGGATAAGGCGTCTGACTTCGGATCAGAAGATTGCAGGTTCGAATCCTGCCGGGGTCGACTTCTCTTTTCCTACCCAGTGATCATATATATAGTTAATATGTAGGTTAACCCTAGTCCCCACTGCTTACTTACCAATTTGGAAGGTTAGGTGCAAGCTGTAGTCCGAGGTGGCCCGGGAACGAAGCAAGGTCGCAGGTGGCCTGGGAACTAGCACTGGTACTTGGACAACATGATCTCATTCCAAAATTAAGCTTATATCTTAATTGTCAAAAGCCTCTCAAATTAAGGTATTGCCTTAATTTTTATCATGATAAACGCTGAACAGATTTCAGAGAGATATCGCTGTCGCATCTTTACCCATCCAAAATCTTCGCGCAATTTATACCCGGTATTTTTCCCGGTATTATAATTTTACAAACATATACAAATTGTTTTGCGTTTTTTGTCATGAATATGGATGAATGTGAAAGACAAACAGGTGAGAATTTGTACATGCTTCTTGTGGTTTTCAAAAGCTCTATGGTTAGTGCACTATTATTTAATTAACTTTTCAGCATTTTAGAACTAGTTAGTGAAAGCCATATTGAATTATTGATATTGTAATATGTTTCCTCCGTGATTATTGCTTTAAATACTTTCCCCGCTATTGGGAACTATCTATGCTGCCGATAGAGCTGCCGAACATATACAAAGTTTGAGTTTGACAGCTTTAAACATCCGTTTTATACGAAATTTTCCTGATTTTTAACATGGTAAATAAGCTCTCTTGGGAGGTTGTTAAAAGGTACAATTATAGAATACCCTGCCAATAGCGCATAATGTTAAAAATCTGTTAGAGGATCAATTTTAGAGTACGGAATTGCCCTGTTCTTTAAAAATAGTGTTTATTTTTGTTCTCTGGAGGTCCAATTCATACATTAAGAAACATAAAACAAGGTACATTTATAATCATTTATCTACAAGACTATATGGCATTCACTGTTAGTTCACTGTTAAGAGTTGGGTTAGCAGGGTGTTCTATAATTGCTTTGTGAAAACACCAAAATATCTATCTGACACGTACTGTAGTGTCTTATGAACTAAATAACCTATTATTTGCCAATACTCAAGCAACTTTAGCATTTTATCAATGATGATTGCCATGTTATGAGTTAAAAAACCATTTTCCAGTGTCTCTTGTTGACCATGTAACTGGCGATTGAACTTAAATGCATCTACTTTGGTATTTTGCTCTGTCTAATGCTAGATTATTTTACTCACCAGCCACCAGGGGCCAGTTGTTCAAAGATAAGTTAGTGCTAACTCTGCATGGGTTAAATTTTAATGAAGAGTTTTTGTTTATGTGCTTCTTTCTGAACCACTGTACATTTTAAAACTTTAAAAGAATATGACTTATAGCAGTTAATTGGTTAATTCATTAAGTTGCATTGCACCCTGATGTATCCTACTTTGGTATTTTACTCCATTGCCAGATGATTTTACCTATCAAGGGAAGAGCACTAGTGCTTAATGGGTTAATGTGCAAAGTTTCTTTAGTGTTAAAGTTGTTGTTTCAACATGCATAAGGTAAAGTTATGCACCTAATATTCATGTTGTTTCCATGTGCCACATCTCAGGAATAATGGCATGAATGTAAAAGAGCAAATTTCAAGTAGCTATAGTGTCATACAAACATCTGTATGTAAATCAATTCCCTTGCTAAATTCACATTGATAGTTGCACAACTAATAAGGGAAACATAACTTCATATAAGCAAGTATAAAACTTTAATAAAAGCTTTAAAATAAAAACTTTGGTGCTTTAATAAAGCCATTATCATTCATTCAAATTATGCAGCTTTAAAATCTTTTATAAGCTTGTATTAATTATGTGCTCATAGAATAATTACATGTATGACTGTGTAATTATAACTAAATTTACAGTGCTAATTAGTTTCAATATTTGCCAGGTGTTAAGTTACAAGATAGGAGGGATAATAAAGAATAGGAGGATGAGGAATAGTACATGACATGGTGCATATGAAGAGACGTAACTGGTACATGTTGATCGAATGAAGCTTTTAAGAGAGGGTTTAAGCTGCTTAGTTATTTAAAAGCTTTTAAAAAACAAACCTTTCCTTAACACTGGACTTAAAGCCAGCAAAGAACTACAACTGTTCACTTAATCTCTCTATTTTAATTGTCGGGTCTTTCTTTCCTTAAATTAATCTATCTAACATATTGTTGTAAATATAGCATACATATTTAGTTTTATTCACACCCTTATCATGTTTTGCTCTGCTTGGTTTACCGGCCTTCCGCCTACATGCTGGATTGACACGTGCGCTCTCTCTCTGTGTTGTATATATATGCGTTGTAAAGTATTGTATTTCATTCTGTCTGAAGATGACTTTGTAATAAAGTCGAAAATTTACAGTCTCAATCTGTGTCTTGTTTGAATTATATTTTGATTCTCAAGATGTCTTGTTTGTTCGGAATTTGCTTTTTACCTTACTTTAAAAGCTTTTGTTAATCAATTATTCACAAGTGTTAATTGCAAAAGTCTATGCTTTATAACTCTTAACTAAATCCTAACTGTTTTAATAGCTATATTATTAAAAGATATATTTTGGGCTCTGTTTATTATAACGATTCATTTTCTGCCTGGAAGATATTTGGCTGCAATATCATATATTTTATACAAAAAATCATTGAGTACATTATGGAAGATTTGGAGTTTAGAAGAATATTTAGGCTGTAAAGTGTTAGCAAGCTGTAAAGCAAGTTAAAACTTTGTTGATTAGGAGATAGAAAACAACCCCTTAAAAAGCAGGCTGGATCCACCACTGTAAATTTGTATATAAGTATATTTTGATTCACAATCAATACCATGAAAAAGTAGTGCATAATATTAAATAACTTTAAATACTATATGCAGATTGCCTCATTAGAAGAATCTCTTCATTTAATTAGTTAATCCTAAAGATTCCTTCATTGAAAGAAATTGGCTGCACAGGTAGTTGCAACTTAAAATAATGGCTGGATCACGATTATTAATAGTATATGAGAATGATTGAGCTGGACAGCAGTACAAATGTAATTTGGGAATTAACCCATTTGTTGGAGTAATCAGAGCAAAATTTTGAAGTAGGCCACAACTAGGTGTCTTAATAAGAGATTCAAGCAGACATATACTTTTTTGGCCTATAACTATAGCAGTACCCTACCACTGACAAATAATTTCATCTGAAATTAGTAGTATTAACTGTTAAAAGTTAGGTAGATATATTTAATAAGAAGTATTAACTGTTAAAAATTTAGGTAGATATATATGCACTTATTTTGCTTTCTATTTGATCTGAAATACAACGGTAAATGAGAATGCAAAAGTGTACAGTAAATCATTATAATTTTGACATCTGGATATCGACATATCGTATAATGGTCCCTGCATATATTTTTAATGTTGTAATTTTAA